>NC_052675.1:900000-1197500 GCF_016802725.1 Solenopsis invicta | reverse complement strand
GTGTTCGGGTATAACGTTGCAAAGATTAGACTATTTTGCGTTATCAGGCTTGCCTGTCGGTAGTGCTCGCGAATTAGGTTGATTATGAAATTATCGATGCGGGGAATGTTTGCTTTATTATAGAGTCTTTGGTTACTAATATGTTTTATGTAATCAAATTCTGCAGATCTGTTCATAATGAGGCATGCTCTCAGACATTTTCTTTCAAAGATTCTTGCTCTCTCCATGAGGGACGCACTAATATTGAACCATATAGAATAGCAATATGTTAATTGAAGTCTTACTAGGAGTTGGTAACAGATTACTCTAACTTTAGAACTCAGATATCTTGAATAGAATAATCTTTTGAGACGCCCAAAGATGCTATTTGCTTTTTTGAGTAGCGTGTCCATATGCTTTTTATAGTGTAGTCTCTCATCGAGATTTATTCCTAGGTACTTAACTAAGCTCTTATGTTTAACAGTTTCTTTGGTGTTATTTTTTGGGGCGCTCTCAATATTGAACGTTTTTTCTAATATTTCTGTTCCCGTGCACTAACGATGTTCTGAACAGTATCGTTTCACATTTATCAACAATTATTTTTAATTTCCAAGTTTTGTAATAGTCTTCTAATTTATGAAAAAATTTTTGCAGTTCAGATTGGGCATGTGAAATCCACCTATCCGCCATATACGAGTGGTGAGATCGTCTGCAAAAGCGATTGCTTTAGGATTTCCGGGTTGGTTCAAGTCAAATAATTTAAGCATTTTGCTTATATAAATATTGAATAACACGGACGAATTAATCGTGCCTTGTTGTAGACTGTTATTAATTTTATAGGTAGTTTTAGAGAGGACATCCCCACTTGACATTACCAGCGATCTTCCTGAGATCATTCTCCATATTAGTTTGGTTAGATGGTTTGGGAATTTTTTCTGTATTATTTTATATAAGAGACCGTCCAAATCGAATCAAACGCTTTCTCTAAATCTATTAAACACGCTTCTACACATTGTTTATTGTTGAGTGCCCAGTTTATGTCCGAAGTCAATTTGTTAATCGGGTGAATCGTAGAGTGTTTGTGTTGAAATCCAAATTGGCATTCTGGTATGATATTATTTTCTTTGCAAAATAGTGTGATCTGGTCATTGATGATCGTCTCGTATATTTTATTAATATTAAGTAGAAGACTTATTGGTCTATAGCTAGCCGGCAATGTTTTATCTTTGTTCTAAAATAGCTACGACTTTAGCTACTTTCCATTTATCTGGAAATAATGTATAGTTTAACAGATTATTGAAAATAATTGTGTAGTTATATATTAGGTTTTGGGGATTGTGTTTTAGAATTATGTTTGGGATTTTATCTATTCCAGATGATTTTTTGTTGTTCAACCTTTTAAATTTTAAGTTTAACTTATAAGTATTGGTAAAGTAATTTGAATATTCATTCTCCGTATTAAGGTCGTCAGCTGTGTTTTTATCATTGAATGAGCATATTGCTGTATTATTGTTCCTTTCTATTTCAGTTTTATCTCTAAATTTTTTTGTTTCTCTATTTATTATTTTGTTGAGACGTGTTTTGCTGTTGTTCTGTTCTCTGTTATTAATATTGGCAAAGTATGCTCCCATCACATTTAGTTTGTCCTGCAATGATTCGGCAAGAACATTCCCGTTTTCGTCTTTTTCTGCTTGATCTACATTTATTTCCGTACTATTTAGAATAGGCGAATTTGATGGTATTTTCAGCGTGTCAATTTGTATTAATTCTTTCTTTCTAAATATACTATTTAATTGCGGGAACATGTTTGCCGAATTTTTTGTCGATATTTTTGTGATTTTGTTTTTCCAGTATTCGTTAATGGATTTTGAAAATTATATTTTTAATTTGTCCCTGATGTCATTTAATTTTGCTTTTAGGTCTTCCATTTTTCTCATGTTTATTTTTGGCCAATTTTTATGTGTGTGGTGTATTTTGGTTAATATTTTGTTTTTTTGATTTTGTAGTTTTTTTATTTTGTCATTTATATACGCGTTTATCGAGTTTCTTTCTTTTATTGTAGGGACGTTCTTTTCTATTGTTTTTAGGATTTTATTATCTATAGTTTGTAGATATTCATCTATTTCCGGTATAGTAAGGTTTCTGTCATTGGAGATTTTAAAAGTGATCTCCTTTTCTAGAACTTTGCTAAATTTTTTCCAGTTTACTTTCCTCAGATTATGCTTGTATTTTCTGTTTTCTGGTGCAAGCTCTAAACCATTTTTCTCGTCCAAGGATACATGGAATCTGACTGCGTTGTGATCACTGTCATAGAGTATGTTGTCCAGGCTTTGGTCATCGTCTATGTCATGAAAAGTGATTCTATTGTCAGCTAATACTATATCTAGGAGTTACCGTGTGGGTATTTGGTGCTGAGCAGTCTTGTTTTATATGTTATGTTGTTATTTTCTAGCCAGATTTTAAGTGATACTCCTCGGGGATTATTATTTAAATTTTTCCAGTCAATGTGTTTTGCATTTAAGTCCCCGGCTATTAAGTAGTATTTTTCCAGTCTATCCAATTTGAGTGTGAAACAAATTAATAATACTTGGTATGAGCTCTTTTTGTCCCCCGCATCTGGCGTATGCGGCAATTATGTATAATTTTTCATTTGTCCTTGTATCTATTTTTATTATAGTGTGTTCTAAAATTTTGTCTTTATTTATTTTAACCGTGTTTACTTCTTCATACTTTATGTTTTTTTTTATTATTATAGTTGTGCCTCCGCCTACGTGTTTATCGTTTTGGTCATTTCATATTATATTATAATTTTCAAAATTTATTACATGATTTTTATTTAGTTTTGTTTCGTTTAGCAATATTATATCAGGGTTTTGTTGTTTTATTAAATTCATAAGGGATGCTCTTCTTTGGCTTTTTATCATTGAATTAACATTTATAGATATTATTTTGATTTCTTTTAGGATTTTTCTATTTGTGTTTGTTTGACTATATTTCGACCTATTGTTTATGTTGTCCTTGATTGTACATAAATCTTTCTAGTAAGTCAGCTATTGTATTTATTCGCAGAGAGTTATTTTCTACTATTTTTCTAGTCTAGTCATATTGTTTCTAATGTCTATTATCGCGTTGTTTAGTGTATTATCCCTAGTATTATTTATTGTATTTTGTTTTATGGGGATTGTTTGGTCCTTAATATTTTTATAATTTGTTGTTCTATTGTTTGTGTTCGTTGTATTTCTTACCGCTCAAAAGAAAAACTATAAATCCAAGTATAAATAGTGCATTAATTAAACCAGAACTCTGAGTATTTGAGTCCCGGTTTAATTAATGCATTATTTATGTTTGGATTTATAGTTTTTCTTTTGTCCTCTTTTTTATTATTTAAGTTCGATTCTGTTAGTCTTTTTATTTTCGATTATTTTAGGACAACCTTTGTATGACGCCGAGTGTCCATAGCTACTGCAGTTAACACAATATATTCTTGATCTCTCGATTTGTATATGTGGCGGACAGCTACACTTTCCTAGCTCGTGATCCTTATTACATTTAACGCATTTGTAAGGTAAATTACAATTAGCAGCAGTATGGCCTAGACGCTGGCATTTTTTACATTGGATTGAATCTCTACGCATCAATTTTTCCCACTGGATCTGTTGGTAGAAGAGACATTTCATTTTCTTTAGATTATTTATTATACTATTTGGTGACAGTTGTATTATGTATATAGATAGTAATCTTTGTTTTCCTGTTTTGATTTGTTAGTTGTGAATCTCGCAACTTTTGTGAATTCTACGTTTGTGATGCTTAGGGATTTCAATTCCTCTAGGATTTCTTTTTCTTCGTATGTACTATCTAAATCTTTTAAAAGTACGGTTATAGGTTTATCTATCTTGGCAGTATATGTATAAAATTGAGAATTGCAATTCTCTAGTAATTTTTTAGTTAAATTAAAATTCTCTATTGTATCTACTTGTAACATATATTTTACGTTATTAATCCTTTTGATAAAAAAGTCTTTCATATTTTTTAAATTTGTACTTAGCAGTCTTGTTGTATCCTTAGGGTCTTGATATAATATACTGATTGGTCGTGGTCTGTCCTTTCTTCTTGCTCTCTGAGGTGATACGTGTGAGGTGTTTTCTTGGCTGGGTGGGTGGTTTTCCCTCTGTTCGCCTATTGTAGCCTCCTTGTTTGTACGTTTTGGTGTCTTCTTGTTGTTGCCTGTGCTCTGTTGATTTTTCCTTTTTAAATATTCCTGGAAATCCAATAGTTCCTTGTTGTCCTGACTATCCATTTGCTCTTTGCTGGTTATGGTATTTGAGTCATCATCATTTAGTGCCTCAAATCTGTTTTGCGTTGGTATGTTGCCACAGGTATCTGTTTTCTTTGATATTCCTCTAGCAAATTTTGCAGTCTACGCATTTCTGCTTTCAGTAGCTCATTTTCAGCTAATAAGTCTTCTGGGTTTGGTGTTCCAGGACTCGAAACCTTTTGTCCCGACACTGAGGATACAGGCTCGTTATTGACCGTTTGATTTTTGTTCCTTGCCATATTGAGGTTAGGGAGCGGGTTTATTTTATATTGCTTAGTTCCCCTATTAATGGCATAATCTATTTTTCTCTTTGATATTACTTTGCTGAGTAAGCTATGCAAAGTGCTTTGGTCAATTTCTTTATTTACTTGAGCGCGTTGTGTGTTAGCGGCCTTTGAGGTTATCTCTCTTGTATTCTCGTCGCCTTCTTCTATAATTTGGTTCCAGTCGGCTTCTTCTTTATCAGATTTTACCTTTTTCATCTCTGCGATGATTGGCTTGTCTTTTATAACATTTTTCGTCAATTTCCCCACTATTTTCTTAATAAGAGAGTCACCGGTTTGCGTGCCATGTAGCCACTCGACGAGAACGACGGACGAGGTCTCATGATGACCTGTGAACATTTTATGCTGATATATGTATATAACTAGTAGATTAGGTCAATATACATTATCGAAAAAAAAAAAAAAATATGTATAATTAAAGCACAGTATTTATATAAACAAATATAAAATTATAATTTTTTTTATTAATTTCACAAATGTAGAATAGCATTTGGAATAACTTTTCTGTTATTTGTTTAAATAAGAATGTAATTAGAAAAAAAAAAAAAAAAATATATATATATATATATATATATATATATCAATGTTATACAACAATTAAATTAAATATGAAAAAATTTTTGTTAAAAAAACAATTAAAAAATATTGTTTGTTTATTGGGCTGTAGATCGAGGTTTCTTCATATATAGACCTATTTCGTCTATTGATATAAATATTTATGTTTCTTAACAATACTATGATGCACACAGTACCACGGGACCGCATGCCTTTTTCTAGACGTCTTAAAGTCAACATTTGAAGGATGTCTGCAGACGTCTATGCAAAGTCGATTTGCAGTCAACTCTAAAAGCCTGACTTGGATGAATTGACTCTCACAGTCGATATATAGAGGGTTGTGCTGGTAGGAAATGTAGAGATTTAGCGGAAAATTTAGTAACATCGCCCGACTTTAGTTTGCTAAATGAGGATGAATAATTATGGCTGAGTTAAATTAATATATTGTTATATGCGAATATTCTGCTTTGGCTTTTTATTGCTACTACTTTATTAAAAAATTATGATATTGTAATGTTTCCAGAATATTACCGGCATATGGCATGCAATGTTGCAGGCATATTGTTAATTTATGTTTCTGAAATGTCTCCGTAATATTACATTGCAATCTTCAACATTGCAACATTGCTGCAATGTTGCTGCAATTTTCTGTACGGTATGGGTGTAATGTTGGAACCATGGAGGACCTGGAGAGAGCATTAGGCATAGAGGTATAATGCTGACAGTGTAACGGATATGACGAAATATAGGCCATTTTTCGCACAGGTTTAACACATGGTGTGCTACCGTCGGGCGAAAAAACTGATATGGCTACCTCCATCTCCATGGCTACCTCATTGACATTCATGTTTACACTTGACACATGACTGATACCAATCCAGCAAATTCAAATTGATATACTGTGATTATACTGATTATTGTGATTTCTTGTATACTGTGTTTAAAAAAATCGGTAGTTGTAAAATTTGTAATCGGTCAAAATCGAAATCCAAAAATACATCTATAACTTTTCACATGTAAATAAATAAAATTAACAATGCTTCAAAAATGTTGTTTTTAGATTCTTTTTTAATATTTATGTAAAACGTTAGGTTCTATATTTCATAGTTACATTTAAATCAATGTTTTTCTGATTTATTTAATAAATTTTCTTTTGTCTTGATTAAATTAGATAAATTAACATTGTTAGTTTTATTATTTGACCCTTTGTAATTGTAAGGCAAACTGTGTTCGACAGAACGCCTATCTCCATAAACAACCATTTCAAAATTTTCCGCCCAGAATTTTGCTTCCGGTTTATAGGCCATCGCGATTAACGCTCGATCGTCTAATGCTTTCTCCAGGTCCTCCATGGTTGGAACGTATTCCTTCTGAAAATTTTTCACTCATAGTACAAGACGTTGCCAATTGTCCATTGTATTTAAAAAAAAGGTTCTGAAAGCTGTTGATATGGATAACGAAGATAATACAAAAACTGGTGGAGTTGCAAAAGAAATAATTGTTAAAATAGGAACAAAAATTATGCTTCAAAGAAATATTGATATTACATTAGGGCTTGTAAATGGAACTATCGCTACAATTACTGGAATTTCACGTGATACTAATAATAATATAAAAACATTAACAATTACTTTACCAAACGGAAAACAACATGACATAAAACATACTAATATAAAGTTTCATATAATGGATGAAGCATATGTCATACGATAACAATTCTCTATAACACGTAGTTATAGAATAACTATTCATAAAAGTCAAGGCTTAAGTTTAAAATCAGCTGTTATTGACATAGGAAATTCTATATTTAGTTGTGGTCAAACGTATGTGGCTTTATCACGTCTTACATCCATTGAAGGATTACATTTGATAAATTTTGATCCAGCATCTATTAAAGCTAATGAATTAGCAATTGTAGAATATCGCTTAAGAAAATTATACTGTCCAAACACAGAAAATATTAATATACAAAAAAATCAATATAATAAAATTAAAGGTCAGTTATGGGCATTATCAGTTACATCTCTTATTAATCAGATCCAAGAGGAATCAGAATCTGCTGAATTTACATCATTACCGATAAAAGGTTTTTCAAACATAGACAATGTGTCTTGTTATGCAAACGCAGTTTTAGTGTTTATTACATAATTATATTATTAGAAAACTATTACTAAAATATGATGATAAAAATACAATAAAAATATTTAATTAATGATGATATCAATAGCAAAAATATTTTAAATTCTACCAATATTAGACACTTTCTTGTAGAACCATTTTCAGTTAATATGCAACAAGATGTTGCAGAATTTTTAACAATATTTTGTGAAAAAATTACAATCCTCAAAAATATTATAGGACACGATCTCTGTACTATTTATTGCGTAAAATGTAATTATTCAAAAACAAAACTAGAACAATATTTAATAGAAACACTTACAATTCCTACATTTTCATCACAAAGTATAGATTTGAAAAATTTAATAAAAATTAATTTTTCACATTGGTCATCCGTTGAAGGATTTTGTGAGAATTGTAATGCAAGTACTCAATTAAACTTAAACATAATTTCCAGTTTGCTAAGCGAATAATTATATTACAATTAATGCTATTTTCATGTAATAACAAAAATATTTCAAAAATTACAAGTACAATATTAAAAGCGTACCTTCTGCTAAAATATCTAGTGGAGAAGAATTATATAGAATATGCCGTGCTATATTTCATCACGGAAATAATGTACAATCAGGTCATTATACAAATATGTTAAGAGTCGGAAAAAAAGTAAATTAGATTAGATTTATATCAGTGATGAAATAATTTTACGTAAGCAATAGCCACGTGGAAGCCCAAGCAGCACACAATATTTAAAAAATGTTTTTAAACACATTTGAAAAATATTTTTAAAAACATTTATAGAAACGTTAAAAATAATGGGTTAAATGCCCTTTCTTCATTAAAGAAATATTTATTTTAACGTTAAAAAATGTTTTTGAAATATTATAAAAACGTTTTTTAAACATTTGAAAAAACGTTTATTAAACATTAAAAAAACGTTTTTTTTAACGAAGCATAAATGAGCAAAACAATAAAAAAAAACATTTCAAAAACTTTTGCAATAAAACCATTTTTTAAAAACGTTAAAATTAGTGGATTTATGTCCTTTTTTACATTAAACAAATTTTTTTTTAATATTTTTTTCTTAAGAAGTTTTTTCTTAAGAATTTTTTTCGGAAATTTCTACGCGTTCACCCCATCCAAGTTGCGACTCCGGTGAACATTGCTTGACTTCTATGATCGCTGCAAACTGATCCCTCGTGACGATCTGTAAACACTTTGTGCTGATGTACATCACTGATAGATTAGGTCAATATATGTCTTCTCGAAAAGAAGAGATATGTATATAATTAAAGTATATTATTTATGTAAATACATATAATTAAGTTACTTTTTTATTGATTTTCATAAATGTTATTGAAACGTTTTTAAACAAATTTTAAAATCAATAATTGAAAAATAAAAAGCTTAAATGTTAAAAAAATAATATTAAATAAACATAATGTTATAGAGATAAAAAATAAGTAAAACAATTAATATTAAATAAACATTAAATAAATATTAAATAAACATTAAAAAAATGATGACTAAAATCATTTTTTTAATTAATTCATGAAAAATAAATA
This sequence comes from Solenopsis invicta, assembly GCF_016802725.1. NCBI lineage: Eukaryota > Metazoa > Arthropoda > Insecta > Hymenoptera > Formicidae > Solenopsis > Solenopsis invicta. The sequence goes on along the minus strand of NC_052675.1, from coordinate 1,188,684 downwards.
CTTAAACAATATCAAATAAACGTTTAAAAAACGTTTATTTAAAAAAATAAAATAAATATTACATAAATATTAAATTAATGTTAAATTAACGTAAATGTTTTTAAAAAATGTTTTTTTAAATGAAAAATTAATGTAAAATAATAATTAACTTAAAATTAAGTAAATGTTAAATTAATGTTTTTAAAAAATGTTTTTTCAAATGGAAAATCAATGTAAAATAAATATTAAATAAACGTTAAATAAATGTTAAATTAATGTTTTTAAAAAATGATTTTTAAATGAAAATTAATGTGAAATAAATATTACAATAAATAAACGTTAAATAAATATTTTCTGCAAATCATTATTTTAAATGTTTAATTAATGTTAAATAAGTATTTAATAAATGTTTAATAAATATTTTTGTTATAATAAATTGTAAAAAAAATGAATATTAAATAAACATTAAATAAACATTTAAAGAATATTGTGTGCTGATTGGGAGTAAAGATGCGTATATATTCTTTTTAGAGCAATATAATTTTAAGTGAATTTTTATTTATACAGATAGAAACATATTATATCAAAGAAACTTCTAAATTAACATGTAGTAAAGCTAAAAATTAAATTATTGACATAGCCAGATTAAAATTAATAATAAAAAAAATATAATTATATGAGTAAAAAAGTACATACAAAACACATAAATTTTATATAGCAACACGTCAGCATATGGTTATTGGATATGCAATTATTAGAATAATAAAACAATATATATTTATGATTCTTTAAACAATTACATGTTTATCATGAAATATATTTGAAAAAATTATGTCCATTATTAACGTTTAATAAAAACGCAATTAAATTTTCTAATGTATAATTATTTGGTTTAAAACCAAACACAATAAAATATGAACATTCCATAATAAGACAAAATTTAATTAAAATATTAGAGGCAAATATTATTAAATATTTTTCACAAGATTCCACTTGTGATTTTCTTAAACAGGTTCTATCTTTAGCCATAATAAAAAGTAGAAGAAAATGTGCATATAAAAAAAATGCACAAAGATATGAAACAAAAAACAATATTAAGTTCGTCTTGAAAAACAAAAATATATAATAAAACAAAAAAGAGTAATATTATAAATGTCTGTTAGACACTATACCAGTGAAAAACATATTTATAAAAAGTATTACATCTGCTAATAATATATTTAAAAAAAGATACTGTATCTATGAAAAATATTACATCTATACAAAACACCTTGTCTGCTAAAGATACTATATCTGCACAAGACACTATACCTGTAAAAAATATTATATTTACACAAAATACCATGTCTACAAAAGACACCATATTTATGAAAAATGTGTATAGTAAAGACATTATGTCTACGAAAGACACTGTGTCTCTGAAAAATATTATGTCTGCACAAAACACGCTTGTAAAAAATAATACATCTACACATAATACTATGCTTACAAAATCATGTATACTAAAGATGTATACTAAAGATGTATACTAAAGATACTATGTCTACAGAAGACACTATTATAGGATAATTACTAGTCATTAATGTTTATATATAGTTTTTATAAAAGTTAAATTTTATTTTTAGAGGTAGTAATGATTTTTACAGATATACATAATATATTCTATATGTAAATTTGAGAGGTATGTTAAATATTAATTTTTTAATTTTTGATCTAACTTAAAGACCTTAAATATGGCTTTTAAATAATGTAATTAAATCTAACATGTACTGTAAAATATGTATAAATTTGGTATCTAAAGTCACATCCTGTAATGAAAATGGTCATGACGAGCAAGTTGCATTATAAATATAAAACCATTTTTATAAATTAAAAATCTCATAATAAACGTAATAATAGTAACTAGCAAAAAAGAAATTTTTTAAATTAATTTTTTTAATCAGAAAAATTATTAAAAAGAAATTTATCTTTGAATCAGTATCAATATGTTGAGTTTTATTGTTAAACAAATGTAGCAAAATCATTAAAGTCAATTTGTGATAAGTGTATTGACGTAAGATGTTTAGAGCTTGCCATTACTAGTATATTTCGAAAATTATTTATAACAATCAGTGAACAACATGATAGCAACATGTGAGTAACAATTCCCATTTATAACTTATGACAATAAATATTTTACTTTAATTATTATAAAGTTATACCTAAAAAATAAAAAAAGTTATATAATAATCACATAAATAGCAATAAAATTACATAGATTAGATAAAATTACTTAGAATAGATACGAATCATTATTCGTATCTATTCTCACCGAGATATAACATCCCATCTCAAGGCGGTGACACGAGTTTTGGTGCTTAGAGCAACCAACTATGTGGTTTCACAAAACTCTTGTCTCACAAAAGAGTTCAAATAGCTTGCAAAACGAATAAATGTAACACTCTTTGGTACAAGCACAAGATTTTAATATAAAGGCCACAGAATCAATATAAAAAAATTTTGAGCAAGTATTTAAATAATTTTAACTGTTTCTAACATTTAAAATTACATGAATATATTTTATAATTTTTTACAGTTTTAAATGTATCATCTATGTCTCATCTTTCGCTCACTGCAAAAATCCTCTTTTTCCAAAATTTAAGTGCTTATAACTTTTAAAGAGTTAGAGATATGTGAATAATATTTAGATATTATATTTCTAGTACCGAATAGATATTGAAACTATTTTCATAATTGGTTTCTTGTTGCTGTATCGAAATTTCATTTTTTGGCTAATTGTAAGACCGATACTTTGCTTGAGAAATGTGATGTATAAACGACACATTCAAGGCCATAAAAAATTATAAAAAAATATTCTTTTGGTTTCTAAAGTTAGAAACAATTATAATTACTTAAATACTTACTCAAAATTCTTTTATACCGATTCTGTAGCTTTTACATCAGAATCTTGTACTTACATTCAACAGTATTAACTTTATTTGTTTCATAAATTATTTGAATTTTCTTGTGAGCTTTATAAATCAATCCGTATATAATTTTATTGTTCTGAATATGAAAGATAATTGTATTAAGCATGTACTCGAAGTTAATATTCTAAATATAGTACTGAGACGAGTCTTTGTGATTTGACCTCACAAAAGGTTTCAAAAAATGAAAATGTAGTGAGTACAATATTCTTGTACCCTAAATATCATATAATGAGGATTATAAATATTGCCTTCTTCTTAATTACTATTTATTAATAATGTGACGCTCTTATTCTAAATCTGTGACTATTTATGTAATATAGATAACTTTATATTTATCACTTAAATTACTTAATACGAGTATTGAAATGTATTCAATATCAAATTTAAAATATTAATGATAATTTTTATAATTATATGTGACATAAAACGTAAGATGAGTAACATTTTGTGCAATTTTATAAAATAAAACTAAACTAAAACAGTTATGGATAAAACTATAATATATTATTACTGCAACAAATTATGTCTTTAAATAAAAGTACAAAACAAAATTAGACAGTAAATAAAATATATATTATTAATATAATAAAATACTTAGCAAAAATTCATGAAATTCGCCTAAAAAACATTAAAAATGTAAAAACAAAGCGCCAAGTATATTTTTGTTACAATATAAAACCAAATCAAATCAAACTAAACCAAACCAAAACTGCAATGAATGAAACCAAATATATAATATCATCAAAAAGAAGTGAAATCAAAAATATTCCAAGTATATTTATTACCGATGGGGTAAGAGTCTTATGACCACGTTACAATTGACCACCAGCTACTTACTGTATTAAACAGTGGAAAAACTGTAGGCACTAGCCGCTTAAATGACTGTGATCAATCGCAACGTGGTCAAACGGGTCACTCCCGTACTGATAAGCAGCAAATTATGTGACAAATAAAATCAAAGATGGGCAAATCTCTAGCAGCAGCGTACTTGGCGCGCCCGTTTTTTCTACATAATTTTTACAGCACTTCTATTGTTCATACTTTTAGGTAAATCACTGACGAATCTCAAAATATTCTATTTACCTATTTATACCCATACAGCACAGAAAATTTCAGCAACATAGCAGCAATGTTGCAATGTTGCAGATTGCAATTCAATATTACGGAGACATTGCAGAAACATAAATTAACAATATGCCTGCAACATCACATTGCATATGCCAGTAATATTCCGGAAACATTGCAATATCATAATTTTTTAATAAAGTAGTGGCAATAAAGAGCCAAAACAAAATATTTGCGTATAATAATATATGAATTTAATTCATCCATAATTATTCATCCGCATTTAGCAAACTAAGGTCGGGCGACATTACTCAATTTTCCGCTGAATCTCTACATTTCCTAACAGTACAACCGTCCATCGACTGTATATCGACAACTGTATATCGACTGTAAGTCGACTCATCTGAGTCAAGCTTTCAAAGTTGACTGCAAATCGACTTTGCATAGACGTCTACAGACATCCTTCAAATGTTGACTCTAAGACGTCTAGAAAGAGGCATGCGGTCCCGTGGTGCTGTGTGTATCATAGTATTGTTAAGAAACATAAATATTTATATCAATAGACAAAATAGGTTCATATATGAAGAAACCTCTATCTACAGCCCAATGAACAAACAATATTTTTTAATTGTTTTTTTAATAAAATTTTTTTTATATTTAATTTAATTATTGTATTATATTGATATATATTTTCTAATTGCATCTTATTTAAACAAATAACAGAAAAATTATTCCAGATGCTATTCTGCATTTGCAAAATTAGTAAAAAAAACTATAATTTTATATTTGTTTATATAAATATTTTGCTTTATTTATACATATTTCATTTTTTCGAAAACGTATATTAACCTGATCTACAAGTATATATACATATATCAGCATAAAGGTGTTCACAGGTCATCATGAGGGATCAGTTCGCAGCGATCACGGAGGTCAAGCAACGTTCACCGGAGTCGCGACTTGGATGGGTGACCGCTTGGAAATTTCCGAAAAAATATTCTCCAAATTTTTTTTTTGCAAAACATGTTTTTTAAAATGTTACACAAATATTGTTTTGTTCATTGGAATTATGTGGTGTAATAATGTAGGAATATATGATTTTAAGAAGGATAAAATAGAAATAAATATAATGATTAAAGGTAGTTGTTATTAATAATGTCGCAATTTAATCAAATACGCGATTTAAATAGTTACATATATAGAGCGAATCTTGTCGCTTCAGTCGAATTAATAATATCAATCGTTTCTTGCAAAAGTTCACGTAAAAGGAAAAAACGATCTCGTGGCTAACTCTGAATTTCCGCACTCTGTCTCTGTTTATCTCTTACTCTGTCCTTATACACTCTGTCTCTGACACGGAGCACTGTCTCGGCTCGCGACTCACAGCGGACTCCCGCTCGCTCGCGCTTTTCCAAATTCCGACAACATTACGATTGTCGACCGATAACAATCGATCTTCGATCCCTCGATCCTTGTCCGATATCTATTCTCCTACAATAATATTTATGTAAATATTTTGAAAAAATGGGATGTTTCAATGCAATATTTCAAAAAGCGGACATCTTAATGTTGCTGCAATCTTCCAGCAATGTTGCAGCAATGTTTCGCAATCAAAATGCAATATTACAATGTTTTAATGAAATCATTCTACAATGTTCCTGAAATCTCTCTGTGCTGTATGGGTAAGTTTCCATAATAATAATTACTTAGAAATTAGTAAGTACTTTTCTATTATCTTTTGTAATGCTATAATAAATTACAAAATTTTAAAATTACATTATTTGATTAGTATTAAATTTAATAATAAATTCTGTAAAAATTTAAAGTAACCTATTCGGTACACTCAACAAGCTTATCTTTATGTTAATCTTACCTAACAATTTTTCTAATTCTTTATTTTTTAGCATACTGTATTTTATAACATCATTTTTATCGCAATTTGGATTAATTTTGTTAAATATTAATGTCATTATTAGGACTATATTTCCAACCTATGCCAGTATTGAAAATTGATTTAATCATTATTTAAAAAATTTTGTAAATAATAATTAAAGTTGTTCAGGATTGAGCGATAATTAAATAACGAGAGCTGAAAACAATAAACGTGAGATGTAATGCTGAGAACATCCGCGAAAATTGAATACCGGAAAATTTTGCAAATTCTATCCAGCTAACATAGAGTAGTAGAGTATAACCGTTTTCGGCCATCAAATTTCGTGGCACGCAGGAATGCGTAAACAAGTGAGATCACCAGATCGGAGCAACTTGCTCCGATTGGTCCCCCCGATTTTCTCGCATTCCTGTGCGCGCTCGGAACTCTGAAGTGAGTCAGTCCGACTAAGAAAATTCTCCGGTGCGGCCATATATCGCGTACGCCCGAATTTATTATCTGAAGAGTGCACTCAAGACAATTTGTTGGTGGCATCGCGTTCCCGCGGAGTACGTAAGACGCTTGCACTCGCTTGCACCTACGTCGCCGAGCGAGTACAATTCTTGTGCTCTCTCTCGCGCTCGCAACCAGCCCGCGCGGAGTGCGTAAAAGACATCGCGTGCTCGCTCGCACCTGCGTCGCCGAGCGAGTGCAAGTTTCGTGCTCTCTCTCGCGCTCGCAACCAGCTGTCGCGGAGTGCGTAAAACACATCGCGCGCTGGCTCGCACCTACGTCGCCGAGCGAGTGCAACTCTCATGCTCTCTCTCGCGCTCGCAACCAGCCCGCGCGGAGTGCGTAAAACACATCGCGCGCTCGCTCGCACCTACGTCGCCGAGCGAGTGCAACTCTCATGCTCTCTCTCGCGCTCGCAACCAGCCGTCGCGGAGTGCGTAAAACATCGCGCGCTCGCTCGCATCTACGTCGCCGAGCGAGTGCAACTCTCGTGCTCTCTCTCGCGCTCGCAACCAGCCGTCGCGGAGTGCTGTATGTAACGCAGTAACATTTTAAGTATAACATTGTTTTTGTAACGTCAATGTGACAAATTTATAATGTTACATTTTATATAATTAAAAACATTATGAAATATTTATAACATTCATGGAAGATCAACAGAAGTGTATTTATTAATGAATATTGGTTAAATACAATTAATACTTATTAATAAATACACGTTCTGTTGTGTCTTCCATGAACATTACAAATATTGACCTTATTTGTACAACAAGAATAATGTCCATTTATTTATTAATTATGTACAATTAAAATTTATTTTTTGACAAATTTAAAATTTTGTTCTGCTGACTTGGAATAAAGAAAAGCAATGCTGTTAATTCATGTTCATAATTTATATTTATTTGTTAATTATATATATCTGTAAAATTGTACAATACACAACATATGTTATGTTATAATAAGTATGTATTACAGATATATTTTACATGCTAAATTAATTACATATTTTAACGTAAATAACAATTGTTTTTAAATAAAAGTATTAATTTTTCTTTCATAAAAATAAAAAATAATCTTAATAATCAATATACTAATTAATTTCTCTAACAATAAAAAGAAAATTTTAACATAAAAATAAAAAATTTGTAATAATACAATATATATCATAAACAAGTCTTATTGCCGTGGTTGCTGCTTTGTCTACAAAATAATAAAAATGTTAAAAAATATTTTTGTTACTTCGAAAACAATAAAACACAAATAAAACATAAAAATTAATTACTAGTTCTCTGTCGTAGCGAGTTTTGGCATGCCTTAACCAAACTGACACATAGTCCTGAAATTGTTTTTCAGTTAAAAATGGAAAGTGTTTTCTAGTCGATCCTACAAATAAAAAAAAACTAATATGTAATACCGGTGTTATAATTAAGCTGGTCTATTTTTAAATTTCTATTATATACGTTTTAAAATGTCCATGATTATTAATGTTTTTATTTCTTTGTTGCCTTTGCGACCCATTCAAGAACATTTTGTACCCAATTTATTAGTAAATATTTTATGTAATCCAGATTTTATTTGGTCTTGGGGAGTAGTGCCTCCTAATAAATAGAAAATTGTTTCCTACGAAGAAAAATATACATACAGATAAATATACAATTGTTCGGGCCCTCCTTGGTAAAAAATTGATGTCTATTTCAATGTCTATTTTAGTATTTTAATTTCAATTAAGGTTAGTTAGAAAGAAAAAGGTCTATATATATATACACACACACACACACACACACACACACACACACACACACACACACACACACACATATCTAATACATTTTTGTAATGTATATATTTCAGTAGCATTGGCATATTTAACATAGTATAATGAAATTAATAAATGTTATAAAATAGTCTTAGTTCAATCCAGTTTGAGTAATAAAATTGCTTTTGAAAGCTTTTCTTTCTATCCATTTACATTATTTTATCAGTTCAAACCTTACGAATTTTTCATCGCAGGTATTCAAAAAGCAAGAAATGAAAAACGTAGATTATTTTTACCATTTGTTTTTGTCCTTCCTCATTTTTCTTTAATGTCATGTCATAATCGAGTAATTTTTGAAATTTCTTGAATGGTTTTTTAGGTATAATAGATGAAATACAACTTGAACCAGATGTTGAGAGCAATAGAACTGGATTATTTGTATTGTTTAATTGCGCTAAAAATGGGTTCTGTTGTTGCAATAATTGTTTAATCACAATCGTATTTTGCAGGATTGATACAATATTCTGACTATCTGAAATATAAATTTACAAATTATATGTTACTATAAACGAAAGAACAATAAATATGAATGATTACCAGATGGCAAATCTTCAAAAATAACATTGGTTGCTATTATATTATTTACTGGATCAATAGCTTTCGGATCTATATAATAAATAAAATTTTATTATTATTATTAAGACACTATTAAGTGAGATTACTTAAAATCGACTTATATTGTTTAGTGATTTAATTGTACCAAGGATTATTAAATCATACCTTCAATAATTATATGCTCTTCCGAGGCAGTATCCGGTTCGTTTTGACTCACATTTATTGCCGTTTCAGCCATATTTTTGAAATCTTTGTCCAAATGTTGGTTTCCATCACTAATTAAATCTAAATGTATAAAAAATTACATTACTAAAACATTACTTTATTTATAAGTAAAAAAATGAGGTTAAAGATTTATAAAAATTATATTCATTTATTATCATACCATTTAACGGCTGCATAGTTTCTAAAGGCAAATCTATGACATCAGTTATTGACGGAGGTGGTGTCATTCGCGAATCTGAATCGTTATCATCTAAATTATTTACTGTAACTGGGTGGGATTTATTTTTTTTTCCTTTTCCCTCGGCCTAATTGCGAAGATGATTGCGATTCTGATGTATCGGTTCGAGTTTTTTTTTTGTACAACATGTACAGCTTCTTTGTATAAATCTGTAATTACAAATTATTTTATTATTTTATTTTATTTATTCTTTTTTATTTTAATTTTCTATAGAAACATTTGTATTTTAGATAGTTTGTATGTCTTTTCCGTAGCCATACTCATAAATTTTGGGAAGTAATGATTTGATATATTAAATACGAAAGTCATTCTCATTTAAAACGTATTTAACTAAGATGTTATTTTCTTATTATGTTATTAACATTTATGACAATACTTACCACTTTGCAATTAGTTGTACTGTGTATTTTTGCCAATTGTCTTTTGGGGGTTCTTCTCGTAATATATATTTCCTAGCATTTTTTTGGCCATTTGCACATTGTTTTACCACTTGTAAATATCAGCCATGAGGTTGGTACAACGTCTACAGAATTTGAATCGTTATTTGTATCGATAAATTCAATTACTGACCAGATCTGCAAAACATATAAACGATTTAATTTTTAATAAAAATATTACTATAATGTTATAATATGATATACTTGTATTAACGAAAAAATACCTAAATTATTATTTACAATTACATTATGATATTTTATATCATTCTTGCATATGAATCAATGGCATAATGATAAAACCATCATTGTAAGGAAATTTCACACATTTCTCTTTAATGTCGTGAATATTAACTGTACACAAATCATGTGATAAATGTTGTGTTTGCTGAATATTAAATAATTTTAAGGAACAAGGTGAATTGAAAAATGGTTTTGATTCAATGAACTTTCTTCCCGTTAGAAAGATTTTTGAAGTTCTGATTTCTTTATAAATATTTTTGATACAATATACACTATTGTCTTCTAACATAACGCAACTATCTTTATCATTTGTGCTTAGTTTAAACTTTTCAATGGTGACGGTTTTATAAAATATTAAATCTCCTTGATTAGTACATAGGTGACGTAAAATTGGATACATTTTATCATTATCATTACTTTGCACATATTCTTGTTCTTTTAACCTATTAAAAATTTGTTGTAAAGGATTTCTAGAAGCTTGAATTGTTTTCTTGATCTCAAATAAATAATTCTCGTATTTAAAGCAACTAAAAGTGTCAAGTGGACCATGTTGCAAGCAATCTGTGGGCAAATGTATTAGGCCTTGAATGTTATGAGAAATATATTCTTTTCCATAAAGTATTGCAAATTTTTGAACAAAGTATTCAAGCAGTTTCAATGCGTAATTCTTATAAATTTCGTATAATGCAGGACTGCATAAAATCCGAATAGCGCAGGATAAGGTCATGGAATGTGTGTATATATTATTGATAGTAATCTTTTTTAAAACAACTGTCCACTGTATAATAAAAACTGTCTTAATTCAGTGGCTTTATAGTATTCAAAAGTATTCAAAGTCCTCTAAACTTCTTGGCAAGCGTACAAAATCTTTCGGCATGTAGTTTTTCATAAACAATAATTGAATATTAATATCATTTTTATCAATTTCAGGTAAACGATGATTTTTTTTCCCCTCCACAACATAATTAATCTTTTAACTACGCCTAGAAATACAAGATGCATGCCATCGAGAGGAACTTGAGATACGAAATCAATATTCAACTTTTCGAAAGGACTTGTACTCTTATGAAAATATTCATCTAATTTATTCTTAATACTGAAATCAGTTCGCAATTGTGCATTTGTTTGCAAAAAAGCCACTCTTCCATTAATATAAGTCTCTTCTTGTATGTATTTTGTGCAGGCACTATAGCTCGTATGACCTTTAATACATAAAATGTATGACTTTGCAGGAGCATCACAAAGAAGTATACCAACCTTTATTTTTATAATTTTTTTATTTACATTAAAACCATTTTGTTCTAAATGTTTGAACTCTGTTATAAAATCACTTAAAAATTGATCTACATGGGTTGGTTTCGTGTGTCCGTGGTATATTCCAGCAATAAAAGGTTTTTTTATATTTTTATCAACTCTATCTAGATCTATAGAGGTAAGAATTGGCCAGAGTTGACTTTTTGAAGATTTCGATATCGGTAAACCATCAATGTTTATGTTAAGAGGTAATACTATTTCTACATTTTGGCTCAAATATTTTTGCATACTGGAACTCTTATTGATTATCGTCCATTCTCTATACGAATGTGACAATAGAAACCTGGAGGAACACTTTTAAGTTCATATGGACATGAATTTGGTGTTTGTAAAAAAGATCGCGAATTTTTTGGAAATTGTGGAAATATCACTCGTAGAATACTTAACAATTCATTCATGGCAGATTGACTAAGCAAATTTCTATATTTTAAAAACCATTGTTTTACAGCGTTAACTATGAAATCGTTTACAATAGGACCTTCAAATAATAAAGAATTATCTGAGCAGTTAATTTCCTTAATTATATCGATATATTTCAATGGTTCAATCTCAATTTCTTCAGGAATTATTTCAGGAATCACATATCATTCACATATCATTCAGGAATCATGATTTTTAAATTATTCTTGTTTCTCATTGTCTGTATTTGCAGTATCTACATCATTTGTATTAATAATTGTTTGTATGCTATTAGGCAAGTTATTCGTCTGTATTAATTGTCGATTCATTTGCAAGATGTGTATTAATTCTTCTTTTACTATTCGTCTCATATGGCGTTTTGTAACAAAACACTTTTTTATTTTAGCCATTATTGTTTTAATTTGATGTCAATATTGCTATATAATATATTGACTTGATAAAAAAAACACTGATTTGACTACGCGAAAACACTAACAATTTCTTTACCACACTTCGACAAAAATTACAATTATTTACACGAGACGCAACACGTATGTGGTTTTTGAGGTTAAATTATGACATTTTGTGATTAATATGTGAGCTGTGTTTTAAAAAATTGACTGTTATTACTGAAAAACAATAGTGCACGTAATGTAAACTGCAAATTTTCAGCGCTGGCAGTAAATTTGGAACACAGCTGTAGTTTTTAATTGCAAAGTTATCTTGTGTTAGTAAAATAATTAATACGTATATATGCATATATCGTATATACTTACGTGGCACGAATCTCGAACGTCACCAACTGTATTCATTGCTTCCATTATAAAAGAACTCCAATAAAGCCTAATAAGTACCCATAAACACAGAATTTTGCGCGATCAAGAACGATCAAGAACTGATGAAGGCGTATAAAGCGTACATCAGACATGGATCGTCGCAAATAGACAAATGAAAGCAGAAAAAAATGCGCATATATCGTCACAAATCGTGAATCTGAATGAGTTATTGAACCGATACGCGCTTATTACCAGTATTTAAGTATTTGCGAAATTCGGAATATTATAGCCTCGCAAAATTAACGCGATAAGAGAGGCAAACACAGAGAAGCAAACATCCCAAATAAAACATTTAAGGAATGTCTTAATGTTTTATGAATGTCGCAAATGTGACATTGCTGTAATTGTCTTTAACCACACACATTAAAAATAAAATATTCCAAGTAAAGCGTTTATGGAATGTTTTACAATACACGTTTTATGAACGTCATTATTGTTACATTGCTGTAATGTCTCTTAGCGTTACAACCTAAGCATCCCAAATGAAACATTTGTTGAATGTTGCTAAACATTTCTTTTCTAACATCCCAAATTATCAAAATAACGGCTAAAATGTAATATTTTTGGAACAACGTGTGAATGTTACAATTAAAACGTTATTTTTAAACGTTGAGGAAATATTTCATAAACATTTTTATGTAACGTTTCAAATTTGCAGTATTATTGCCGAAATGTAACATCCCTTATACATTATATGTTTAGTGAGTGTATATATATGTGTATATATATATATATATATATATATATATATATATATATATGTATGTATATATATATATATATATACAGGGTGTCAGGTAACTACCGCCCGTGCTTTCGTGGATTGATAGATCAAGTAAAACTAAGCAAAAAAGTCCTTTACCACTTTTTAATATTTGCCATAGTTAACGAAAAAAAAATTAATAAAGTCTGCGAATAAGCGCGTATCACCGCGCGCAAGGACCGCCAGCCGGTTGCCGAGATGTAGGCAGCCGCGGCTGTAGGCTTGGCGCGGTGAGGAGGGAAAAGCAGCAGTAGCTGTGGCCTGCGAGCGGCGCGGCAAGGGGGGAGAAGGCTGTCCCAGCTGCCTACGACCCGGCGCGCGGTAATAGGTGCTTATTCGCAGACTTTATTAATTTTTTTTTCGTTAACTATGGCAAATATTAAAAAATGGTAAAAGACTTTTCTGCTCAGTCTTACTTGATCTATCAATCCACGAAACCACGGGCGGTAGTTACCTGACACCCTGTATATTATATATATATATATATATATATATATATATATATATATCAGGGTGTTCGTTAATGGTTGTCCAGCCTTTTACCGTACGTAGATGCCGTACCGACTGAGCTTGCTAATTTGCTAAACGTTTCCTAGATGACAGCTGCTTCGGTTGAGGGCGCGAACGCGATCTCGCAGGACCGAGTGACACGTACAGGCCCCTGGTGAAAATTTTTCTCATATTTTTTTCGTATAATTTTTCCGAACATCTGTATAATTTTTTATGAAACGTTATAAAATGTAAAAAAGTTAAAAGTATTTTTTTAAAACTGTGAGATGAGAAATCTCAGAATACTTCAGAATATACGTGTATGAAAAGTTCTAACAATAAGAGATGTAGACTTTCTAAGTATTATTTCTACGTATTTCTGAAAAATGTTCCTATTCGTATAAAAATTATGAGAAAAACTGTAACCAGGAATGTTAAATTCTATAAACGAGAAATTTTATAAAAAATTATTAGAATAGTTTTTACCGGGGAAAGCTGTGCATACTTTGTTATATTACATTTGTTACTAAGATTACTATTTCTATTTATTAATCAAATTAATAAATAAAGTAGTAAATAGAAACGTAGAATACTGAATACATTTAATAATATATCCACACAATTTTTATCACAAATTTTTAATACTTGTAATCTTTTGAATTTAAATATTATCTTTGAAGTACTTTTAATTTAAAGAACTTCAGAAATAATATTGTAATGTGATATCAAGTAATGAAAGCTAAATGGAAACGTGGACTTCCACACCACCTTTGAGGTTCCACGATTGGCGCGTTAGGTTTTTTGAAGTGGACCTTCGCCTAGGGCCTAGGACCTTTCATACACGTACATTCTGAAGTATTCTGAGATTTCTCATCTCACAGTTTTAAAAAAATACTTTTAACTTTTTTACATTTTATAACGTTTCATAAAAAATTATACAGATGTTCGGAAAAATTATACGAAAAAAATATGAGAAAAATTTTCACCAGGGGCATGTACGTGTCACTCGGTCCTGCGAGATCGCGTTTGCGCCCTCAACCGAAGCAGCTGTCATCTAGGAAACGTTTATTCAAATTAGCAAGCTCAGTCGGTACGGCATCTACGTACGGTAAAAGGCTGGACAACCATTAACGAACACCCTGTATATATGTGTGTGTGTGTGTGTGTGTGTGTGTGTGTGTGTGTGTGTAAATTAATTGCTTATATATTAAATATATAATAATAATATTCCCTGTATGTATACATATATAATTACTAGTAATTAATAATTTAAAAATTAATAATTACTAGTTCAAAAATAATAAACAAAATAAAGGTATACATAAACATATCAAAATAATATAAGATTATCTGACAATAATAAACCTGTAGGAATTTTTTTGATACCTCTGATCTTTTATAAGAGTTTTACAAAATGTTTAACATCTTTGATTTTTCTACATTTTTTTTAAATATTGCTGCAACATTATTAAGTTATGTTGCATATCTATATTTTAATAATGTTTCTACAATATTGCACTGCAATATGCAATGTTGCAACGTTGCAGCAATATTGCTGCAAGCTTTTGTGCTGTATGGGATACACGTGTACTCGATCGACATCCGTAACGGTAAGGACACCACAGTTGTCCGTAAGTATACGTCACATCATGCTTTCTCTCTCGACCCAGCATCAAGTAAGAAAGATGCGTAGGGAGCTCTACTGTCTTTTTCTTTCACAAGCGGTCTATTCTTCTCGACCTATCCTCTTCTACTTCGAGCGTTCTCGCTTTTTCTCATTACAAACCGGCAACACTGCACAAGCGGACAACACTGCACAGCTTAGCGAAACGATTTCAGATTTTTGTATCGCGGATCAGAATTGCTTCGCGCGCGCGCGCAAGCGATGTATTATTCTATATACGTTTCCCACTTTTATATATATATTATATATATAAGTTAGTAGGAAAATTTTGATAGGACAACATTTATTAAATTATATGACGATAAAATCTTGTATAACAATTTTAATCAGCAATTAGGTGCATTTAGAAAAATAGATGTAGAGGTATTGACCTTTTATAAAACATTGATAACTGCCGATGTAATTTACCAAAATTAGTATTTCGGCAAAACTATAACGATATATATCGATTTTTTATCATGGTATATTTACAAAATTAGAAAGAAATTGAAAAAAATATAGCTGCATGCACGGATAAAACACTTTAAAAAATAATCCATATACATGTTTACAAAAATGCTTAATTCTTTCTAAATTACAATGTAGAAATATTGGAGTATGAAATATATTACACATATTCAGTATAGTGATATTTTTAATAAAAGGAACCAAACGGTATTGAAATAATTTTAAAATGTTTGCAGCTCAAACAGAGATTTAATTTTTGACAAATATTATTTAGAAATTTTATTTCTAAAATTCTTGCGTTTTGACGCTTTATCATAGGGCAATATTGTAAAATTTTCGTCAATTCCTTGGGTAATTAATAACTTCGATAGGCATATTGCGTGAATAATATTGTACAATAATAGCATCACAAATTGACGAAAATTTCGAATAATTGCATTAGGATAAATTATTACAATTAGAACGAAGCAGTTAAGTCAAAATAAAATCTCTAAGGAATATTTGTCAAAAATGAGATAAGCCTAAAATTGAGATATAAATGTTTCACAATTATTTAAAAAATCGTTTGATTCTTTATTTACAATGTTACCATGCTGAATATGTAATATTTCATACAGCAACACTTCTACATCATAATTTAGAAATAGTTGCATATTTTGGTAAATATTTATTTGGATTAATTTTTTTATAAATGTTTTACGTATAGCACAACTAAAAGTATCTTGCCTAATTATTTCTTTCCAAATTTAATTTTGCAAATACATCACTAAGATGATTTGCATATCGTTATAGTTTTACGAAATACTATTTCGAAATTAATTGAACAATTATCAATATTTTATAAGAGGGCAATACTAGTTTTTACATCTTTTTTCTAGATGTATCTACATAATTGCTGATTACAATTTTTATGCAAGATTTCGATATAATTTAATAAATGTTGTCCTATCAAGAAATGTCGCACGTCGCGCATCGCCAATTCGACAACTCTAGATCTGAAATCACATATAGCTGTTATTGTTGCTGTAACATGATTTTGAATTTCGAAATTTTTTAGACGAATTTGATGGCGATCACAATATTCGGTAACTTAATATAGCAATTGAAACATGTTAATATTTAAGTCCATTATTAGCCATCATGCGCGTTTTTTTTTTTTAAATTAAAAGATATGTGTTATGTACGTTACAAAAAATTATGCTCAGTTTTTTAAATGCTTCAGTTTTTAATATTTTTTTTGTAAGAACATTGTTCGAAAAGAAAGCGTGTGAAAAACGTGTCAATTTAAACACGTAAAACATATACACACACACACACACACACACACACACACACACCAAGGAAAATGTAAAAAATTTATTTTGAAAGTAATATTTAATTAGTTACATTATTGAATATTCACACACTCGTTCTTTTGAGCAATGTTCTAACAAAAATAAATATTAAAAAACTGAAGCATTTAATAAACTAAGCATAATTTTTTGTAACATACATAACACATAGTTTTGAAATAAAAAAAACACGCATAATGGCTAATAGTGGACTTAAATATTAACATGTTTCAATGGCTTTATCAAGTTACCGAATATTGTGATCGCCAGAATTCGTCTGAAAAATTTCAAAATTCGAAATCATGTTACAACAACAATAACAGCTAGATTTCAGATCCGGAGTTATCGAATTGGCGATGCAATATGCGGCATTCTCTGATAGGACAACATTTATTAAATTATGTGACAAAATCTTGCATAAAAATTGTAATCAGCAATTATGTAGATACATCTAGAAAAATGATGTAGAAACTAATATTGACGTCTTATAAAATATTGATAATTGTGTGTTCAATTAATTTCGAAATGGTATTTCGTAAAACTATAATGATATGTGAGTCATCTTAGTGATGTATTTGCAAAATTAAATTTGGAAAGAGATAATTAGGAAAGATACTTTCAGCTATGCTATACGTAAAACATTTATAAAAGAATTAATCCAAATAAATATTTACAAAAATGCATAATTATTTCTAAATTATAATGTAGAAATATTACATAACTATTTTGAAATGTCATCGGCAGTTATCAATGTTTTACAACAGGTCAATACTTCTACATCTATTTTTCTAAATGTGCATAATTGCTGATTAAAATTTTTATGCAAGATTTTATCGTCATACAATTTAATAAATGTTGTCTTATTGAGATTTTCCTACTAACTTATATGTATAAATAATTGTACGTATAATATATATATATATATATATATATATATATATATATGTGTGTAAGGGTGTGGTTCAACATCACTGTAGAATAACGTGCAATTTCGGTGTTTCTTCCAAAAATCTGGAGTAATATATTTTATGACAAGATACAAATATGTCCGAATTAACAATTAACCATTAATAATTCCAATACTATAATGAACACGTGGTCGAGTCCTCACCTGGAGAAGCCGAAGAAAAAGATGTAGTTATTCAACAGGTAAGGGCTCGTTTCAGGGTTCCAATGACCCCGGAATAATCTTACCAAAATGAATGGTTACAAATGAATGGAATTTAATTACAAAGAAGTTGCACTATAAAACGAGGATTAACCATACTCGATCACCGTGGGAACAATCGTCACGGGCACATATCAATATTCCTCGCGTTACTCACTCGCGGCGTGCTACGAATCAAACTCCTAACGGAACGGCGCTGTGTCTGCGGCTAGCGCGTATTTATATGGAGTGGGGATGTTTCCACATAAGGTATATCATATCTTACATCCCCCCATCCCCCCATCCCCCCACCCGCCCATCCACCCCATCCCCCTCCACCCAACGGCGAGACTGACGATCGGTCCAGGGAAAGAATCTCTGCAACAGCAGACGCACTGACCGGAATCAATTTGGATATGTGATGACGATTCGATTCCGCTGTTTTTTTTTCTGTATCTACTTCGTATATTGTATTTGAAACTTTTTTTAGAATTTTATAAGGTCCCTTTCGTACTTTATTAAGTTTTCCTCTGTTCAATTTGTTACCGACGCTCACAAACACAAGATCGCCTACTTTAAAGTTATAGTGTTTTCTGTTCTTATTAATTCTCCTGAAATTTTTATCTCGTGATCTTTGTGAATTTTGGAACGCTATTTCTCAATCGGATTAAAAATTCGATATTTTTCGAACTTTTTGCGGTATTAATTCCGGCTTTTTACCTAGGAGCAGGTACGTTGGCGAGAAACCTGTTGAGGAGTGGACAGTGTTGTTATACTCTTCCACTGCCTCCTCCGCCAGCATTGACCATGGTCTATTCAGTTCTGAGTTTTGTTTACATCGGATGCGATTAACCAAAGTTTGATTGAGCCTTTCATTTAATCCGTTCGAGAATGGACAATTTACTGCTGTGAAAGTTAATTTTGTATTTAATTTTCGGAGTAGCTTTTTGAATTCTTCTGAATTTATCCCGCTGTATTGATCTGCTAGGATTTCATCAATCTTTCCAAAACACGCAACTTTGTTTACCAGTTGTATAAAATCTTTTGGTTTTTGAGTTGTGGATGTTACAATGAAAGCAAAACGAGTGAAGTGATCAACCAAAAGATGGGGATATTTTTTTGTGGAATTGTTATCAACGAATCCTCCAATCGTATCTAAGGATATTATTTCTAAGGGTTTTTTTGCTGGGACTAACTGTGAAAAAAGTCCCAGTTTTGCCCCTTTTCTCGTTTTGTTCTCTATGCATATTTTACATTCTGAAATCAGATTCTCAATCATTTGATCTAATTTTGTAATATAGTAATATTTTCCTAACATGTTCCTAATTTGATTTTTATTTATATGACCGTAATTTATATGGCATATTCTTATTAATTTTTTCGCTAGTGTAGAAGAGATTAATATTTTCTTTTTGTTTTTGATTTTTAGCATTTTTATTCCCGACTCCGATATTAATTCATAATTGTCGGGATTTTCTTTTTTGATACTATTCTGATCTTTACGTAGTTCCTCGATAGTTATTAAGGTTCATTGTTTTTATTTCTTTTTCATTTTCACTATTTGCTTCTAGGACTGGATTTCGAGACAATCAGTTTCTTGGTTTTGTGATCCCGGGGTGTATTTTATGTTGAAATCAAATTGTGATAAATAGAGAGTCAAGTCCCCAAGTTTCTCATCCGTTCTGGTTTTTATATTCAGATTTTCAAAGGGTTTATGGTCGGTGAAGACTGTAAACCTCCTTCCAATCAACCAGTGTTGCCAATAGCGGATGGCTTCCCTGACCGCCAAACACTCTAAATATAATGCTTTTTTCTTTTTTTGTGCGTTATTTAGTTTTTTTGAAAAGTACGCCACCGGTTTCACACCTCCATTTTGCTGTTTCTGTTTCAATATTGCACCCACATCTTCGAGGCTCGTGTCTGTTTGAATAATAACATCTAATTTCGGATTGTAAATCGCGAGAATCGGCTCTGAGCAAAGATGATTCTTAATTTCTTGGAAGGCTCGTTCGCAATCAGCGGACCACTCGAATTCTACTCCCTTTCGCAGTAATGCATGTAGCGGCTTCAGAAGCCGAGTGGAACTCGGTATGTATTTATGATAGAAATTAGCCTTTCCCAAAAATTGTCTGATATTTTTTTTGTTCTGTGGAACTGGGAAATCGCGAATTGCAATTAAGTTGTCACGTAGGGGTCTTACTAAATTCTCTTCCAGGATATGTCCCAGATATTTGATTGACTTCTGTGCGAAGTGACATTTTTCAAATTTAAAACGAAATCTCTCGCCCGCCACCGCGACTAGGACCGATTCCAGATGATGCATATGCTCTTCCAGAGATTCTGAGAATATAATGATGTCATCGATATAAACCGAACAGAAGTGATGTAAATTTTTTTTGAAAAAAATGTTCGAGAGTATTCTTTGGAATATTGCCGGGGATGTCTTTAAGCCAAATGGGAGACATTTCCATTGGTAGTGCCTGTTCTGTGTTACAAATGCCGTTTTATACCGATCTTTTTCATAAAGAGGTATGGACCAGAATGCAGAATTGATATCCAGAGTCGAAAACAAGGAACACCCGGAAGTTTTTACTAAAATGTCTTCGACGAGAGGAAACGGTTGTGGTTCGGGGACCACTATTTTGTTGAGTTCTCTGAAGTCCATACATAGTCTCGATTTTTTCCTTCTTCACGTATATAAGCTAATGTTACTGACGCCGCAAAAGGTGAGCTGGAAGTTTCTATAAGGTTTGCTTCTAATGGGTTTTTGACTTGGTCATCAATCTCATTCTGGAATCGAACACCGGTATGGTCTTTTTGCAACATAGCGGTTCTCTGTTAATCTAATATGGGCTTCGTAGCCCTTGACCGAACCTATATCGTACTTATTTCTAGCGAAAATATTTTTTTTACTAGATAGCATATTATGTAACTTATTATTAATATGTCTATCTGTATGGTACTGATACTCTAAGAGGTTTATAATTTGGTTTTCTTTTTCGTCGTTTTGTTTTTCTGAAAATTTTTGATCAATTTGTAATTTTTCATTTTGTCGTAGTCCAAATCCTGATATTACATCTGAACCAATGAGGAGGTCGTACTTGAAATTTATACTTTTCGTAACATAAACGTTGACTTTTTTTTCAACATCAAAAATTTTCAAAGTGATTTCGGTTGTTCCGTCAACATAAGTGACTCCATTAACCGTGCGGAAAGTGCTCTTGGAAAATTTTTCATTTCGTTTGATTTTTTTTAAGAATTTATAGCTTATTATCGAAATGTTTGCACCCGAATCGTATATGGCGTTTGTTTTCCAATTGTTGTCAACTAGCACCTCCACCTTAATTAACGGAGTCACTTCTCGTTTTTTCAAGCCTCCTGAGCTAAATTGATTTTTTTATCTAGTTCTAATTCGATTTGGTTGACTTTTCTGTTTTTATCTTGATTATCAGTGTTTCTATACTAGCAAACGGTTTCTGGATGATATCTATTAGAACCAAGTTTTAAACAGTGAGGGCAAGGCGAACGACGGGTCGGAGATCAAGATTTTGAACCAGCAGTATTAGATGGGGAAACATACGTTGGTTTCCTAATTTTGAAGTGTTGAACTTCTTCTCTATTTTTGGACTTTTTTGTTTCCGAGTCGTTACTAATGTTTCATAGTTTTTAACAGATTCTAACAATTTTCTAACTGAATTTGTCGTTTCTCGATCTAATTTTTCTCGCACATGTTTAGGGAAGTTATAATACAAACAATTAGGTTTACTCGTTGTCTTTCAGGGGATTGCGGATCGGTTTCCAGTAGTAATTTGTTTTTCTTTATTAGAAAATCCGTTAATGTCCCTGATAGATATTGATAATCGAACGCGTAAGCGACGTGCTCCCACCCGCGCTTAGTGAATGCAGCGAGAAACTTGTCTCGCCAAAATTTTCATTCGCTTTCTACGGAATTGTTTATTAGTAAGCTAGAGTACCAATCCGCAGCTGTATCATCCAGAAATAAACGTAATGCTTCTACTCTACGTCCAATAGGTAACTTGAATCTTTCACATTCTGCTTCAAATGTAGTTATCCACAGAGATGCGTTTTGATTAATATTATTATAACGGGTAATTACAAAACGTTTTGTGATTTTGTCTAAAATATCGCGTGATTCCGGTACCGATGAATCCTTTGGTGTTTGATTAACGGATGGCTCTAACATTTCCTCTTCGAGCATTATACCTTTGAAGATCGGATTCAAATCCTTGTACAGTTTTGAGAGTTCTGGTTCTAGTGATATTGTAATATTACGGAATGCTCCCTTTTATCGCTGCTTTCGCCGCCGGTAGTCCCATTATCTCCTTATGATGAGGTGTTGTTTGGTAATATTCCGGAAAAATGAAAGTCCGGTTCTGCTCGGCCAGAGTCACCGTTCGAATTACCGCAACACCAATTTTCGGATCCGGGCCGGCCATCATCGTGATGTAGAATCGAAGTTTTAAATTCATCCTAACTTCTTCGGCTTGTAAAGGTGTGGTTCAATCACTGTAGAATAACGTGCAACTTGTTCCTTCCAAAAATCTGGAGTAATATATTTTATGAGAAGATACAAATATGTCCGAATTAACAATTAAACATTAATAATTCCAATACTGTAATGAACACGTGGTCGAGTCCTCACCTGGAGAAGCCGAAGAAAAAGATGTCGTTATTCAACAGGTAAGGGCTCGTTTCAGGGTTCCAATGACGCCGGAATAATCTTACCAAAATGAATGGTTTTAATTACAAAGAAATTGCACTATGAAACGCGGATTAACTATACTCGATCACCGGGCACATATCAATATTCCTCGCGTCACTCACTCGCGGCGTGCTACGAATCAAACTCCTAACAGAACGGCGCTGTGTCCGCGGCTAGCGCGTGTTTATATGGGGTGGGGATGTTTCCACATAAGGTATATCATAGCTTACACATATATATATATATTGCGACCGCACTCACGAGCGTGGTGCAACTACGTTAACTGCACGTGACGCTAGTTAGACAGCCGCGGTAACCGCGAAGTCGCTCACATCAAATGCGTGAAGTTAGCCGGTACGATTGGGCGCCAGGCACGAGCGAGCGTGCCACTCTTAGATCGGAACGTGACCGATCTCTCGGTTCATGCCGGAAAAGGAAACGCGAAGGCTCTCTACCTCGTCACGGGCAATAACGGGCTCTGTTAACCGGTAGCTCAGCCACGGGATTGGCAGAGGGGGTGGTTCGCGGCGGGCGGGGTGGTGGAGGAGAGCGAGGGAACTTAAAGAAAACACTTCAATTTGATAAAGAAATTGACAATGTATTTCCACGATCTAACACTACTCCCAGGGTTCGGCGA
This sequence comes from Solenopsis invicta, assembly GCF_016802725.1. Classification (NCBI taxonomy): domain Eukaryota; kingdom Metazoa; phylum Arthropoda; class Insecta; order Hymenoptera; family Formicidae; genus Solenopsis; species Solenopsis invicta. The sequence continues at coordinate 1,165,007 of NC_052675.1, read as the reverse complement.
CGATGCCTCGCGACCCGGGCGCGGTCGGAGAATACTACGCGGTCGTCGGTACGAGCTCACCAAACGGAGAGAGTCAAAATTCCCTTCTAATTAGCGGCGGACAACATACACCGTGCACACTCGCCACTTTGCACACGCACTCTCATTTCACGCGAAATTATATGGCGATTCGGTACGAACCAAGTTCGGAAATACGCGGAGCAAAACGGAAATCGCCAAACAGAAAGGCATACACACGCTACTACGGACGACACACAAGAATGTGACACAATTAACGCGACTTGGCTGTGGTGTCGGCGACGCTCTCAATAAACGGAACCGAAAGAATCCAGACGGGACTTGATCGGATGAGACGCACGGCGGCTGAGCACGCGGACAGCACGCGATCACCGGCGTGTTCCCGGCGGGAGATTTTACGGCGAACGATAACTCTAAATGCAGCTATCGCACGCGCGACTCATCCGATCGGCGAAATCGGTGGCTTTACACAGGTCTCGTTCGTCTCACCACAACGCTGGCTTGTCTCGAGCTCGTCTCACAAGGGGAGACTACAACGTGATACCAATCGATTTTGTCGAAACTCCGTGTATCGATAGAGTATCATGTCAAGTGTTTCAGGGTAAACGGATAAGACGCATTTCTCAAGCGTTCGCGAGAATAACGAGATTAAAGAACCCCAAGCGCTATATTAACACATGGTGTAGAGCATAAAATCGAAAAGCGCGTAGCTCAGCGGTTAAGTACTAGACTCGTAACGGCAACGTTGCTGGTTCGAGTCTCGATATTTTTTTTTTTTTTTTACAAGGAAATGTAATTATTAACATATTATTAATATATTATTATTAATACATACACAGAAAATAAATGTAAATACATTTTATTCATTCATTGCATATTAAAAAAGCACATTTTTCTACATATTACGAAGGAAAAAATTAAATAAATGTAAATGTAAAGTAATAGTAAATGGTCAGTGCTATGCAAATAAATAATCATAAAAAATTAATGTGAAACATATTTTATTCATCGGGGGAAGTAGATGGAACAGTACATGTTGAAGGATGATATTTATCATAAAAACAAGCGAAACAATTCGCACGACAATGTGCGCATCGTATAAAAGCTACATTTGTACAATCGCATGACTTTTTTAAAATGTCTAACGGAAAACATACTTCGTTGACATTCATGAAAACTTCTTTTTCATCTGGACCCTTGCAAAGGGTCCTTGGTAACATAACGTTCTCCCTTCTCCTTCTTTCTGTGTAACGGCTTTTAACTGCTTCACAAAACACGTTTAACATTTACTTGTATATAGCACTAATTTATCCGTTGTTTAAAAACAATCAATAATTACATTTATTTAATTTTTTCCTTCGTAATATGTAGAAAAATGTGCTTTTTTAATATGCAATGAATAAATAAAATGTATTTACATTTATTTTCTGTGTATGTATTAATAATAATATATTAATAATATGTTAATAATTACATTTCCATGTAAAAAAAAAAAAAGAATATCGAGACTCGAACCAGCAACGTTGGCGTTACGAGTCTAGTACTTAACCGCTGAGCTACGCGCTCTTCGATTTTATGCTCTACACCACGTGTTAATATAGCGCTTGGGGTTCTTTAATCTCGATATTCTCGCGAACGCTTGAGAAGTGCGTCTTATCCGTTTACCCTGAAACACTTGACATGATACTCTATCGATACACGGAGTTTCGACAAAATCGATTGGTATCACGTTGTAGTCTCCCCTTGTCAGAACAGGGGTACGACTCGTCCCTGGGTGATGGCGGCTCCCGTCGTCTCGGCTAAGGGTCCGATCCCGGCGACGATCCATAGCGAAGTGATCGATAGCGCGAGGAATTTTGGCAGGCGGCACGCAGGATCTCTCACCCCACGCACGGGGGTTTGTCGCGCCGCGCTATTGGTTCCGCCTTATAACGCGGTCCTCGCGACCCTCTAATCAGGCTGTTGCGCCGCGGCGCGCAATTCGAGGTAGGTCGGTGTCTTCGGGCAGCTCGCGACTCTTCCCGTGGTTTTCCCGAGGCCGGACGGCTATCCTTACGGACTCTTCGACGTCCGGTGCCCCCGCGCTCGGGACCACGTCAGAAACTTTCTCTCGCAGCTCCTCGTTCGTAGTCTCCTACGCGATGATCCGCGTGGAGTGTCGACATCCCTTACTCCGGACCTTCCCTCTTTGCGTCCTGCAACTTCAGCGGCCTTACTGTTGCGTACAGGCGTGACGGTAAGAGATAACGTAATTAAATGAAGAGAGATCACCTGTCGCGCGCGCTACTGCGCCCCTGCGCACGGTCCGGAAGGTCTCAAGTGGCGGGAGGTCCTCCTTCTTGTAGTCTGCTCGCCGGGTGAGATTTCGTTGATACAAAAATTGAATATCCGCTAGCCGCCGATCCGCAAAACGTCGCTAAAATTAACGGACGGACACACGCACACAAAACAAAGACGCGAAACTGTAAGCGCACTCGCCGACACGTCCGACTCCGAGCCGAGAGGACGTAAAGCCGCAGCGTGCGCTTCTCGTCCGGATCTTACGATCCCTGTGACGGACAGCCAAACGGGATGTCACGTCACAATATATATATATATATATATATAAATATACATATATAAGTAGGAAACGTATATATAGTGATACGTCGTGCGCGCGCGCGTCGCAAACTCGGCTCTGCGACACGAAAATCGGAATTCGTAGCTGAAAGCAAAGCTATGCCTGTTATAAGAAAGAAAGAGAACGCTCGAGACAGAAGAGGATAGATTGAGAAGGAGAGAGAAAGGACAGGAATAGCTCTACGGCTGCTTTCCGCCGGAGAATGTACATATGTTGTCAAGGTCATGACCCTGAGTAACGTCTAACAAGTTTTAGCCGTCGCTCGCCCTTCGTTAAAAAGTTATAATCATAAAAAGTTTATGAAAATTAAAAGCGATAACTACACATATACTGACATATATTCACATATACTCATATATACACATAAAAATGATACAGAGAACGCGTAGGCGGGAGAGGGGTTCCGCCCCTCCCCCTGCACTTCCTCCCTTTATTTTTTCTAACCTAACCTAACCCTATTTTAGTACCCTAACCCTAATGTTGGTATTATCGACATTTACCATTTTTAGTTCTGCTAAGGTCTGCAGATGTTGCATTTAGTTCCACAGAAGGCCGCAGATGTTGCTGGACCATTAGAGTCTAGACCGACCTCGATTGAGTTCGTCGTTCACTTTAGCATCCCCTTAATAATAATATTTGTACACAAAAGAGCATTTTAATAACTCTTACGTCCAGCTTCAAGGGAAAGGTAGGCTACCTGAGGTACGAGTAAGGCGGGAAGGACGCAACAAATGCTTAAACTCGTAACCGTACTGATCGGACGTACTGCACAAGGGCGAACGCACTTTATTGACTCAGAAATGGGTCAACGTGTCAAGACACGCTTTAACACCTCTTTAGAAGTCGTGCAATCGTCGGCCCTGTTTTGAGTCAGAGAGTTGAGTCTCTTTAACTCGGGATCGGGCCTTGGGTGATCTTTTTAGCCAGGAGGAAAGGGAAAGAGATGGGTTTAAGAAATCAAAGTTCCTTTAAAATTAAAAGTTAATATATATTCTTGTAATTATTTGGAAATGGATACATTACTTTATTAGTTATTATTATTAAAAACTTGAACGTTTTTTCGGGAAATAATATAAAAAAAAATTATAAATACTTAACTAGAAATTAGTGTACATTATCATTAACTAATACAAATAGTTAATGTAATTAATATCGCAAGAGAAGATGGAACTGATTTATTTTAAAAATGCCGTTGAAAAATTACATCAAATTTATTTGAGTATACCTATTGATGTTTGTGGAAATAATTGTAAAAGAGTGTGTGCAATGCGGGAGAGGAGCGGTCATGATCATGGTCAAAAGGAATGTTTACTTCTTCTAAAAATTCCTCGCTGGACGTGGAATTCGCGGGTGAAAAAGGCGAAGGCTTCCTCCAAGAATTCTACGCTAGACGTAGAATTTGTGGGGGAAGGAGGGGAGCAGATTTCCTCTACGAGTTCCACGCTGGACGTAGAACTCGAGGGTCCTTGAAATCTAACGGAATCGGGGAATAAGGAATACTTGAGGGGAAGACGGAGGGGTTTCGGGATAAATCCGGTACGTTAGCTGGGAAGAAATTGGATGGGCCGGAGAGGGTGGCGGAGGAGGAGGTTCTTCGCGGAGGAGTCGCGTTCTTCGGGAATTAGAGGGGAGGGCGCAGAAAAATCAAATGGGGGCGTCTCTAAAAAGAGCGCCCATCCCGGAAGCGGTTCTTTATTCCGGTTTTCGCGCCCCCCCTGCAAGATTGCTCCAAGTAACTCGAGGAGTCTGACTTGGCGTACGGCGTAGTTTAAGAGGCGATCCCCGCGGTGGTGACCGGGTCGCGACTTCCTCGGAATGTACACCTTGTCTACTGATAATAACGATTACTAAGTTAGAGAAATCTGGCAAGGTGTTAAGAAATAAATAATTTAATTGTTGATTGTTGATGAAAGAGGAAAAACAAGAGACGGCGAGAAATCCTTGGACTGGCTCTTAAGTGTAGCTCGTAAGCGTTAGGCTGCCAATTGGTAGCGGTGGTGCGGCTGAAGATATGCACGTAGATGTTTCTAGCACAGATTCTAGATAACTCGAGCTTAAGTCGGTTTTAAAATATCTTGCACAGCTTCGACTCTAACTTCAAGGAACCAAATGATGATGAGTGTTAGGAAGTTGGACATTTAATAGGACTTGAAAAGAAGGGCGTGACGAGTCGAGCGGGTGGACTGGAGATTTTAGTGGTAGGAGATTTAGGATTGTTATAAACTTTATATGGTTTATCTTTAGACTCGACTTGTTGTTGGCTAGTTTGCTAACGAACATTGGTAATCAGCACCCAGGATGATCTATCATTGATAAGTTCTCCATCTTCTCCCAAGTTTCTTCAATTCTAAGGGGAGCGAGTTGTGGGATCGCCCAATTGTTCGAGGGCTTTCTTATCGGTAGTTTCCCTTTTTTGAGGGTTTACAATCGCGGTATCTCGTGTCATTTATTGTTTTTAAGGTTTGTTGTTATATCGTTAATATGAGTGGTTTGTGTCGCGACGTCCACGGGAGCGAACAGGACCATCTTCATCAATTTTAATTTATAGTTTGCCATTTTCCTTGATCGACGTTCCGACTCTGCGCTATCTTTTAGTCGACGCCAGGTTAAGATAAACTTGAGTATCCTTTTTTGAATCCTGGTTTTTCCCGTTTTTATGATACGACTATTGTTCCCGATTGCGTCGGGACTCGTGCGTTTGAACAGGTAAGCCAGGGTTGTAAATTATATATCTGTTCTAAATTTAAAATCATTTTAAGCACAATCTTAAGAGGCTAATACGGCCATTTGACATAAAATAAAAAATTGTATATGTACTTATAAGACGATATAATGGTTCCTGCACACTGGACGCGGAAACGCTTGCCGCGCGGCAAGCGTTTCCGCGTCCAATGGGAAGGAGACATAAATGTAAGACGAAACTACATGTAAATATCTTAACATATAATTTTCCATTATTCTACGTATATTAACATATAACATTCAATGGACGTTTATAATGTATTGATAGAATATATTTGTAATAGAGTTGGGATACAGTTCTAATAGAGATCTATCTGGCTTCCATGGCGGAAGTAAAATCCTATGGAGCTATGGAGGTTCTATGGATTTTTAATGGACGTCCATTTGACTTCTATGATGGAAGTAAGATTCCATGAAACTATAGAGGTTTCATGGACTTCTAATGGAGGTCTGTCTGATTTCCACGATAAAAGTAAAATTCCATGATAAAAGTAAAATGGAGCTATGGAGGTTTCATGGATTTCTAATGGACGTCTATCTGACTTCCATGATGGAAGTAAAATCTCATAAAGCTATGGAGGTCTCATGGACTTCTAATGCACGTCCATCTGACTTCCATGATGAAAATAAAATTTCATGGAGCTATGAAGATTAGATGGATGTTTAATGGACGTCCATCTGTCTTCTTTGATGGAAGTAAAATCCCATGGAGCTATGGAAATTACATGGATGTCTAATGGAAATCTATCTGACTTCCATGATGGAAGTAAAATCCCATGGAACTATAGAGGCTTCTAATGTTCGTCCATCTGACTTCCATCATGGAAATAGACCTCCTATGGAGCTATGGAAGGGCGATGGACATCCACTGGAGGTCATTTTCTATGTGGGTAATTTCGACACTTTCCGTTCGGTATTTGGTTCAAGTGTGTCTCCCATCGGTCCCTTGTCTTTAGATAGTTGCTTCAGATCCTGTTCATCTTCACTTTGCGCCAGAGTGAGCACATTTGCTCCTGATATATGATTTTTTTTTATGTTTTTGCTTTGTCATTTTGGTCGTATTTTTAAGAGTTATATCTCTCGAAACAAATATCCTGCGTCGCCGATTTTCTTTACGACACGGCGGGGAATTTTATTATCGGCGAAAGGGGAAATCGTGGAGTCCGCTGAACGTAACAATAACAATACTATAATAAATGTTAAACGGAACTGCTATCTGAAAATAAAGTATATAGAACACAAAGTATCAATTTTTATAATGATAATTTTTACAACCACAAATAAAAACGTTTCGTAAAACTTATCTGGATAAAACTTCGAAAGAGCTAAATCACTCTTGATGACCTTGACCTTTACATGTGTTACAGAGGCATAAATACTGAATAACTTTGTCTTATAAATTAATCGGCGGTCTTGTACAGTTTTTGAAATATACATGTATTTAGAGAAAAAAAAAACAATTTTTCTTAATTATTCTAGAAAATATTCATTTTACAAAGAAAAGGGTTAAACAAGAAATTAAGCTCGTGATAAGCTCTACAAGAAAGGTCATATACATATTTTACCTAATTTCAATACTTAAGTTGTTATAGTAGAAAAACTGTTTTAAAATAAGTATATACACACTTGTAGTAAATGGCCACACAAAGCAAGGTCCACCCTACACTTCCATGCCGCGGGAGCGAACAAGCACACGCGTGCGCGCGCGCACACACGCACACAATGACGGACTTTTTACCTTAAAGTCATCTTCAGTGTCTCTTATTGTTACAAATTTAAATTAATGACGAATTACTATTATATTATCCCTAATATAAGCCGCTAAATAATTTTGACTGAATAAATTCACTTCAAAGTCATAATAAATAAGAAATCCGATAATTGAAAACGTATTATAAAATGTGAAGGATGCTAGCAACATATCCAATCAAATGTATTAAAAGGCAACGAGCGTCGCATACAGAATTCAATAAAATTAATATTACAATAAATTATGAACAAAGCAATAATCAGTAATCAAATTAATTTTCAAATGACATCAACACTTGCTTAGTTATAGTTACTTATTATGTCCAGGCTTGAGAAGAAATAATATGTGAAGAGAGAATGGAGGGATGTAACAACTTTAGAACGTGCAGCTGTGGCACGAACGGAGCGCGTCGACAACCCGAGATATATGGGTCAGTGGCCCACAGATGCGGGCCCAACAACGAATGTCCCTCGGTCCTGTTTTGAGACAAGAAATTTAATTGTTTTACCTCGGGATCGGACCTAGTGCTTAGCTTATTAGAGCGGGAGATGGTAAATTAGCTCGCGAAATCAATCAAATTCTCTTATATTTAAATCATTGGTTTATTAAAAAAGAATATATTAAGAATAATAATATTCTAAAGTAGTTTGTTACAAGTTGCTTGTTTAGGATTGTCGAGTAAGAGATTATAATAAATATTTATCTATGTTAATGTAAAACATAGGGAACGGAAGCCTTAATACTAATAATTATTTAATTAATAAGGTAAGTTCAATAACTTTGACAATGATTGGTAATTGATAATTATATTTATACCTATCTACATATGTATTTCTATTATAATTTGGGTAACTTAAGATGAAAATGTAAGAACATAATAGATTATTACAGATGAAAATTAGTAATTAATTAATAATAAGAAAGGTTTAGAGAAGTTCGCAAAAACTTGTGATAAAACGGTGAGGATTAATAATTATGCTCATATATTTATCTTTATATATTTTCATTTGTTATATTTTGTAATTTTTGATCCTTAGTTATAGTTGTATGACAAATAATGTTTAGGTATGTGTGTATGTGTTCGTATCTACTGAGGGAATTCGTATTCACCTGCAAGATCAAGAATTTGGAATTCAGGGGGAGACGGTGGAAGAAAAGTAGGGGTATCGGGGAAAATCCTGTACGTGAGAGCACTGGAGGATGAGTCGGGGAGTCAGGATGGTGTTCAGGGAAGGACGAGGATCGTTCGACCGGTGAGTAAGAGGGTTCAAGAAAGAAATCGGGAGGGGATTGAGTGGGTGGTTCAAGGGAGTCTGAGGAGTGTTCGGAGGGATAAGGGCATTTCCTCAGAGGGGGGAACGGGAGAATGAGAGGGTTGGTTAACAGAAAAATCAAGGGGATAGTGAGAGCCTGATTCGGGGGGAAGATTTACTAAATTGTTAGAGCTTCCGGGTAGGGGAGCAGGATGTGGAATGTCAGCAGTTAATATGGCATCGTTAAATTCCGCGGCGAGGATTTCGCATCTTTCCGCGAAGAACTTGTGCATTCGAATTTTCGGATGCGACGGTTGCGGCGATTCCGCCAATGAGCCACGGCTGCTCGCGATTTCCACTTGTGAGTGGGTCGTTGGGGAACTTTATCCACTAGAATTAATGTTAACAATAAGAACCTATTTCTCTCTGCAGTTTGGAAATCGTTATAAATAAATAACACAAAAGAAAAAAATAATTAAAACAAAAATATCTTCCTAAAAGGAGAAATGCAATGAGGAAATGAATGGAAAACCGAGTAAGTTAAATCTTGTTGGAACAAGTTCAAATGAATTCTTGAGAGTGAATTAGAAAAAAAAGTGAAATTGAATCTAATCGATAAACTCTATTAAATTATCAAATGAAGTGAAGAATAAGAATTTCGAATCTATTCGAGACTTGCTCGATCAATTTTGCAAAAGTAGAGCAGAAAGAAGAATAGACTAGAGGGAGAGAAAAAAGAGAGAAAAGGGGGGGAAGGAATATCAAAATGAGAATAGCAGTAACTTTTATAGAGATGAATATGTAAAACAACCTTACTCGAGAGAGAAAAAGGTAGATATTCAGGCAGGAAACGGAGGAAGAAAATTAAATGTGAACTTACTATTTGATAGTAGTAGTATTCGTGCTGTGTGAAACGCTCGGAGCCGCAGGTCTCCAATCTGGCCTGTGCACAGCGGAAGCGGGTAGCTCGGTCGAATACAGCTGAGGGGCGCAATGCACAATTTATGAGACGCGTCTTAGAGAATCGTCTAACACTTGTAGGGATTTTTAGAGTGCGGACAAGCTTAGAGACCGCGGATCCGAGAGTCACCGGACTTGGACATACGAGATGTCACGGACTGTGTACCGGATTGTATTAGAATAAAAACTGCGCGCTCCGCTAGGAAATCTCCTTATTTATACCCCTTTTCATCGCTTTCCCTTGTTCTAAGGAGGGTTGTGTGCACCAATTTTTATTACCTACGCCTACGCGTGAGGCGTAGGCGTTTAATTTTACAACTTTTTTTGTCTTTAACCCTTTGCTCATTGAACACGTGTCCAACGATTATGCTCTCTGCATGACGAGTCTCGTCATGTCATTTCCATATTTTCCGGTAATTATTGAGTGATTTACTACTGAGTTTTCAGGAACTAACGGAGCTGCGTTCCCACGTCTTTCAGCTTCTGGACTTTTATGTCTGCTGACGGAACTTTGTTCTTTCCGGTGTCGAGCAACGGTGTTATCTTAGGCGCCCTCATAAATTAATTTGTTCCAATGGGTTTATTAACCAGGGTAGTATAGCTATCCGCGGTAGAGTAATTGACGCGACATTTCTATTTTAAATTTATGAGGGTCAGGTTGGCCGCTTGTAGGAGGATGACGTTCTCACTTGCTTTAGCCATCTGTTCTCTGTGTCACTGAATCACACTGATCTTAACATCGTTGCTCGGCCCTCTTTTGTTTTTAATATATCGAATGTTTCACAAAGGAAAAGAATTGTTACTCCGCAGGACGCAACATACTCAATAAATAATAAATGTTGCACAATTTTTAGTTGAATCGTCCCCAACAAAGGTTGCAGAAACTCAAGCAACCATAGTAATTATCAACTACTCCATTAAATCAGATATATTAATTTTCTTTTATCACGAAAAAAATTGTCACTTTTTAAGTTGTTTTTTTTTTAACTAATAATCTAATTTAAAAAGCCTACGCTTAACTAAAAACAATTTTGTTATAAATGTTCTGTCCAAAAATCAAGACATTCTGATAAAAATTAGCTGAAATATGTTAGCATTCAACTACGAAAATGTAGTTTCGAAGATAACACATTTATAGCTATTAAATTATATTTACTATATTTTTGAATGGAAGTTCAATATAATATTTTAGGACCATATTTTTAAAACTCTAAACATTACAAAAATAAAAAAGAACTTTTTTAATATTTTCACAATGGGATGGTTGCTTAAAGATGTTACAATTATTTTTTTGTGTCAGTTTAAATCATAAGTGTTTAAATTTTTGCGTTGTAAGATTGTAATAGAAGCGTCTTTATATTTGGTTTTCTTAAATATAATACAAGTTAATTACGTTTTCGTTTCTGTAAAGACCCTTGCCTAATGCGAGGGAATAGCTATAAGAACAGCGATAGGAATAATATAGAAAAAGCGATATATAATTGTCGCCTCCTGTTACACAATGCTGCAAAAGAAATAAAGATCAATTAATCAAATCGCGTATAGACTGTAGTCTCTCGCATCTATACCTCAAGTAAAACGTAACCTAAAATTGTTAAAAGGACGAATTTTGATGTTTGTCGATAATTGCTACTATGTATCATAAATATATTATTTAATTATGTAACAAGCACATAAAGCACTGTTAAATGAAGTTGTCAAATAATGCCGACCAGTAAATAAATAATATATATTGTATTAATTTACTTATTGAATTAATTAAAAATTATTTAGAATATTTAAAATTTCGACTCTCTTTTTCCACGCATTATCTTTCAAATTTATGTTCTTATATTCTTTCATGCTTTTATCATATAGATAAGGACGACTTTGTACAAGGTCAATTAGAAGCTCATTACCAAATTTTTCATTATCACTTACTTGATTGCTATCACGTATTTTGTGTATTAGACAATTATTCATTGTTAAAAAAAAAAACATTTTTATTGCAATAATCGAAATGATCCATCTTATAGTTTAATTAAATTAATTGACAAATAGTCTTGAAACGTGAAATTTGGTGGAATCGTACGTGTCTCGCGAAAACAATATCAACACCGAGGAAAAATCCGAACGCTGTGATTGGTAAGTTATAAACACACATAAGGCAATAAACACAGACAATTCTAACTCGTTGGAAATTTTGTCGCTATTGCCTATTCCGTGTTCCAATCTGCATTGACACGTGCATTCCCGTATGTTAGATTTCTTTATTCTTATCGTTATGCTTATTGCCTATGTTACTTCTATCACTATTACTATTCCCTCGCATTGTACAAGAGCCTTAAAAGAAGAGGCAGGGTGTCCGCCATTGTTAAACAAAATAATAAACATTATTTTTTAACATAATGAGACAAAATTCCTTGTTATAAAAAAAAGTGTATTTTGCACACATACAAAAATAGATTCTTTGAATCAATGGAAATATTATGGAATTGAATAATAAAACAACAAAACATCCAGAGAAAATATTCTAAGTATATATAGAATATTCTATTCAGAAAATATATTTGAATAATTTTAAATTAATTAATATTAACAATGGTTGTGTTAAAAAAAAAATAAAAAAATAAAAAAATAAATAAATATATGACCAACATCTGAAAAACATCTGATGTAAGATTCGTTATTACGATCGATTCGTGTCAATTCTCCACTCAATTTTAATGTATAATCGAAGAATTATGTTACAGAATCTTACAACAGTTGTAGAACGATTTTTTTCTGCTAAACACAGCAAGTGATATACACACATGTACATGTTAGATTATTTTAATCAATTCAATCTTTTTTGAACTTATTGCGATACAAAAAATATGTTGGATGAAAGTAGAATGATTCATAGTAGAATGTATTTTGGTCACGTTAGTTTTTTCAGAAGGAGGTGCCAAAAGATATAAATATTGTTATTATATTTCTTCATAAAAATTATTTGCTTTTCTTTATATAACTTGATTCTTTTAAATATTCTACATATTAAGATAAATTTATTGAATATTCAGTAGTTTACAAGATATTTTACACTTTATTCTAACATATTTTACCTGTCATATCTGAATGTAATGTTGCGAGTTTGTTGTTGCCAAATAAGCAACATTCGCGCTCAACAGCCGAGATTGTGGTCGAGATAATGATTTGTATTAAATCTTATAACTATGTTATTATTATTATTATTATTATATAAGACTAAAGTTAAATGAACTTTGATTATAGTCGAATATTGTTATTGGTTTTCAGAATTTGTTCGTTTCTTAACCCTTAAACACATCTCGTAAAATATGTAAACACATTTTCGGGTCTGGAAGACTTTTTCAATTTTGAAAAGTTATAACTTTGATTCTAATCAACATTTTTCAACAACATTTTTTTCACGTGAAAGTTTAGAATCTCAGGAGTGTGACTGCATAAGCGACTTTGCCAAAAGTAATTTGTTGTTAAGTTGTAAAAGAAAAACCATTAAGCAAAAATTAGAAATTGTGTTCAAAAATCCACTTTTTCTATAAAAAAAACATATCTCCTCAACAAAAAATGTTGGAGCCTGGCGTTTGAATGGCGTGCGATTTTACGGGCCCGCGCGGGGGTCCACGATTGCGCGGCGCTGTTGTTAGCTAGAGTTGGTATAAAGAGAGTTGCGACAATATACGTGCTTATTGCTGATTGGCTTCGCCATTAAGGGGGAAATTTCCGATTAACTATCAGTTAGGTTAGGTAGATTAAATAGAGCTGTACACACCGAGTGCCTTGGACTGTCGTTTTATCTTTGTTGTTCACTGAATGCTAAACAAGGATAAAATGATACTCGGAAGAACTTGGTGTGTATGCCCGAACGCAGCCTAATCATCTTTGGTTGAAGAGTGTGTTTACGTGTGTCAGTTGATACAAACTCTTTTGCAGCCTTTTTGCAAACTCTAGAAAGAATATTAATACTGAAAAGAATAATAATTACATAAGTGTAATTTTTGTCAATTTTTTTTAAAGCCAAGAAGTTAACTATTTCTTAATAAATAATAAAAATATTGATATACAAATATAATCTCAAATTGTTTTAAAAATTTTTTTATTTTTTTATTTTTTATTGTTAACATTCTATTTATTATTACAAATATTATTGTCATTTTATATGTAGACTAATGAATAATATTAAAGAAAATATGTTAAATAGTCTTTCTGTACACATTGTTTAGTGAGATGGTACATTGTGCAGCAGAAGGATGTCAAAACACTTTAATGTAATAATTATTTTTTTATTAACATATAATTTTTCTTTTAAACATTTTTTTTATATAACAATTTACGAGGAATTTAAGATGATTGAGTTAAGTATTTGATCCTGGTATATTTATAAAACTAATTTTTTCTTAGCATAATCTTTCTGCTACATAAAATAAAAATCTCCTTAAAATAATCTTTTTAAATTATATAATTCTAATTGTAAGTCGTAGAACTCAAAATGTAAAAAACTTATATATATTTAAAAAAAGTAATGATTATTTAAAGTTAAAATTTTATTTCATTGTTATTGAGAGCTTTCCAGCAACAAAACATAGTCATACACTGTGTGACACAGTATTACACAGTATCAACTCGTAAAACACTGCTTCTATCAAAGCTAGATGTATTCGACCTCTCATGAATAAATAATATCGATCATTTGACATGGTTTTCAAAATTGTGCAAAAATTAAGGTTAAGTATGTTTGCTGTATATGAAAAAACGACTCTGTATGATTGTGTCAAAATTAGAAAGCATTGAATTGTATAAACATTGTGTTACACAGTATTGCTTGCTCATATTTTGAAATTGCCGCTGTGTAGCTATATATTTTCCCCCTTAATGGCGATTTCCGGGTAATTGTCGCAACTCTCTTTGTACCAACTCTGGCTGTGTTCCGATATAACTGCCAGTACTGGCAGTGGTGAAAAATCCGTTCCGTTATTGGTACGCAGCGCACTGCGACAGCATCTAGTAACTTCAATGACATCGTGAATGGTAGCCATATTGCCACTGTGACTACTGCAGCTTCCAAGGTGAGGTAGCTACAGTGCAATATGGCTACTGCAATGCTGTTCCTAAATACGATGCTATAGCAGTGCTGGCAGTAATGCAGTAATATTGGAACAGTTGGAACAGTGTACTGTCATGACGTCACATTTACTGCACTGCCAGTAAAAACGCAACACAGCCTCTATTGTTAGCGAACGAGCGCCGTTCGTCGGCCTAGTATGTACTACTGTGTTCAAAAAGTAAAGTGAATTTTTAATTTAAACTTCCCGCGCTAATCGATTCGAGCAAACTGTTTTATTTTTATGTTGGTACTACTGTTAGTGACATCTGTTCCAAATTTCATGTGAATGTTATCATTAGTCATATAGTTACGCTTGTGTTTTCTAAAAGACTAAAAGTGATTTTGGCGATTTTTACAATGTCTGATTTTGCAGAGCAAAGAAGTGCCATTAAATTTTGTTTGCGGAATGAACCTTCGGCTGCGGAAACGTGCAGAATGTTGCAGAGGGCCTTCGGTGAATCGATTATATCGCAGAAAAATGTTTATAAGTGATACAAAGACTTCAAAGAAGGCAGAGAACGTGCTGATGACTTGGAACGCTCCGGACGACCATCAACGTCAACTGATGAGCAACACGTAAAGAAAATTAAGGAATTGGTGCTCGAAAATCGTCGATTGACAATTAGAGACCTTATCGATATGGTTAGCATTTCAATTGGATCAGTTCAAACAATTTTGAAGGATCATTTGGGCCTTAGAAAAGTCAAATCTCGTTTGGTGCCAAAAACACTCAATTTCTTCGAAAAAGAGCGTCGCGTTAAAGTTTGTGAAGAGATGATTTCTGACTATCAGGACGTCTACGAACGTATTATTACGAGAGATGAGACTTGGATCTATGCTTATGATCCGGAAACAACCGACCAATCGAGTGAATATCGTGCTAAAGGCGAGGCAAGACCAAAAAAATCACGCCAAAGTCGCTCAAAAATCAAGGTTATGTTGACAGTTTTTTTCGACTATCGCGGTATTATGCATTATGAGTTCCTTCCGCCGGGCCAAACTGTCAACAAAGAATATTATTTGAGTGTTATGCGTCGTTTGCGTGAAGCTATTCGCAAGAAGAGGCCGGATTTATGGAAAGACAACTCCTGGTTTTTGCATCACGATAATGCGCCGTCTCACACGGCATTGATTCTTCGTGAGTTTATCGCCAGAAATTCCACTCATATCGTTTCGCAATCGCCTTATTCACCTGACTTAGCTCCGTGTGACTTTTGGCTATTTCCCAAACTCAAAGACCGCTCCGAGGACACCGCTTTGAATCTATTGAAGAGATTCAACGTGAATCGCTGTGCGCTTTGAAGGCTATACCGGGAAACGCCTTTTTGGCATGCTTCGAGGAATGGAAAAAACGTTGGCATAAGTGCATTGTATCGAAGGGGGAATACTTCGAAGGGGATGAAATTGATTTGGATGAATAAATAAAGATTTTTCATTTTATAACAAAATTCACCTTACTTTTTGAACACAGTAGTATGTACTCTCTTGTGTGTGTTTGTGTGTTTATGTATGTAACGCGCGATACGAAGCGCAGATTGTCGTACAAATATAGCATTTTAATTAGAATAGAACAAGTTTTTTTCAAGCCACATAAAAAAACTTTTAAGAACTTTCAAATACGGCATTTTAAAGCTAAAGAGTCATACTTAAAAGAAATTATGATATTGTCATTTCTTTTAAAAGGTATAATTATATAACAAAGAGAATATGAGATATTTTTGAGTGTCTAAAAATCCACTTTTTTTTAAATCATATTTTTGCAACAAAAAACTTTTAAAAACTTTACAATACGGCGTATTAAACGTAAAGAATCATACTTTCAAAAAAAGTTATGTTGCTGCCATTTCTATTGAGAAATGTACTTACGTAATAAGGTGAATATGAGGTATTTTTGATTAACTCGAGGTGTCTAAAGTTGAAAATTGATGTGTTGATAATATATTTCGGACCCTATACAAAAATCCACTTTTTTATGGCACTATAGTATTTTAACTTTAGACAGAGTAACATACGCGTACGGATCTGTTTGAACGTGTTTTGTCCAGTTCTTTTACATAAGATTACTCACAAGAAAGTTTCACTCACACACTTTATGAGTCCCATTGACCCTAACAAAACTTTGCTATCGTGCCGTCCGAATTCTAGTTGATCAAAAAAAGTTCATCAACCATATCAATTGAAAGAGAAGATTTCAAACTTTCTTTATGTCCTGGTCCGAACCTTCTATCTTATTCCGTCTTCACATAGCAAGCGTTCGAAGCTTCATATGGAGTCTTTCAGACCTACTTATGTGTTTAAGGGTTAAGGCTCTTGTCTACTCGCCGCGGCTATATTGAAGTTATGACGTGATAAACGTGAAATGACACGTAATGTTGTTTGACGTACCGTTTGCAAATAAAGACAATTTGGATAAAACTGAGTAATCAGATGACTTTAAAACACTTGTAAAAATGGGTAAAGTCTAGCTTTACTCCGTCTAATAGTCGTAAAAAGCATGTAAAGTAAAGCCTATTCAGACAGGAAAACACACGAATAGTTACTGAAAGTAGTGAAAAATATGCTCTTATGTATAAAATTCAAAGAAACTTTATTTGCAGTCCATTTTTACAAATTTGTAGATACGAAACAAGTCATATTTTCCCAATAAAACACATAATAACAAAATGACTTGCACGTCAACATTTCATCGTCAATTTGTCACGTTTTACACCTATTAGTTTTAATTATGTCTGCGACGAAACGTCACTACCGTCAACGCAGTGTTCTCGACTGAAGCTTTAGGAGCCTTAAACGGTTTAACGTAATCTTAATTTAATTCAATTTTAAGCGAAATATCTACAATTAATTGTGTATACGATAATAACCGTTGCGTAGTACAGTAGCAGCGGAACTTCATCCACGTACGAGGAAACTTCGAATTTTTGTCAATAAAGTGTCGCGATTACACTTTCAAATAATTAAGAAATAATATGAATTGACTGTAACCAACACTATGGAAGACCTTGATACTGGCTCTAATCTGATCATCAACGACGGACTTTTAAAACCGGGCGATGCTTACAATTCTGCCGGAGCGCTCATAAAAATAATACGGCTCGAAAAACATCAACAAACTCATCCTTATCAGGACGCCTCGAAAAATTCTGCAATCATTCTTTTCAAGACGAGAAATCCTGTAACCTGTAGCGTCCTTCTTTAAGACGCATCGAAAAGATCACTCGTTGATTACGAGAAAATGTCTTAGCTGCACTGAACAGACTGTCCCGTTGAACGACACGTTTACTAAAACAATCACTAGAAGATTCTCAGGATCACGAAAACAAGAAATCTATCGCTAAAATCATTTTGTGGAATCGGATGGTTGTTGTGGAACCTAACAATCCTACGTTTTCGATACTCGGCAATAGTACGCTTACGAGACCCAGCACATTCAAAGCATCACAATGAGGAAGCTGATCTATATGAAATCATAACGTGCTTACAACTTTTCTTCGATAACATAGACCTTCACATACAACAGCTTACCTCGCCGACGTACAGGTCGGAATATCGCCTCAGCCTCAAAAAATCACTGGTATACACGCGAGCTCAAGAAGGATTTAAGTAGTCCTTAACTCAGTACGAATCTAAGAGTTTAAGTGTTATTGTCACTGATCTAGGCGATTTCTCAAGCCTCGCCAAGTAACAGCTATTCAAAGCGCACGATTAACTACTGTGGCGTCCATCCAAATGCCACTATAATACACCCACGCGCTTAAATATTTATACGGCGCCACCACTATGCGGCGTTCAAACTCAAAGTCCGCCGGTGTGCCCGTCCGACCGTCACCGGACGCGCGCGCGCGCACCCGCCTAGTACGCGGCGATACCGCTACGCGGCGTCCTAACTCGGGAGTCAAGCGCGAACAAAACCAGGATATAAGGGGCTCCGCGAGCCTCGAGAAACCAGCCTTCGCTCGTCTATCAACGGCGAGTCTGTCTACGAGACAACGCACCGTTGATCTCTGAAGACGCATATCGGCGAAGACCTTGTCGCTCGGCACGACCTCCAACCCAGTGTCGACGGCCAAGCAAGGGTCCCGAAGTAATCAACACCCCGATCGAGCCCAGCTCTCGGAACAGGCATCAAAAGCCTCACATCGAGCTCTGCTCTGTGAGCGTTCCGACAGAGCTCAATTCTCGGAATATACCTACTCTCCCTCGCATCGAGCCTAGCTCTGTGAGAAGGTCTTTTGGGACCGACGTCGAGCCCGGCTCCGTCGACGAGGCTAAAGGCAAGAACGACTGTGTTGAGCTCGGCTCCACAAGGGACCCTAAGTGGAAACTGATTCCGCTCCAGCTGCCTCCAGCAAGACGGAACCGGCTTCCCTCGCTCTTCTTAAAAGACGACGACCCTAGGCACGCACGGCCTGTCTTGCCCTCCTGGTGCTTAGATTTCCCAGGGTGGCCTTTGTCACCACTGGCTGCCTCACCACCGGCTTCACCTCCAGCGAGTCTCGTCCACGAGCCGACACTCGACAGGGCCACGTAGACCGACGTTCGTTACACTACTCAGGTTTGCCAAACTCCGGCAGAGTGGGACCGATCAAGGAAACACAGCAACCAAGAGAATCATCGGCCCAGGAGAAAGAAGCAACGAACCAAGAAACGTGGCCTCCTTGAATCCCTAAACTGTTGACCAGGCGTAATCGGAGCTTCAAGAAACCAAACGGCCCTTTTCAGGGCTCCCTCACAAAAAACCTAATTGGAGTCAACCTGAGACTCTATAACAGCAACCGAAATTAGTGAACCTACAACAGTAGGAAAACAATCGCTAAAACTACTATAGAATAAAGTTGCTCAAGAAATATTTCCTTGGCAACTTGTCCTTAAAAGAACGCACTGGGGGAATCTTGGAATTGTCTTTTTCAGGACACAATGAGGACGCATGAGCCATTCATTTGAACGCATTGAGAACTGAGTCACTTGTCGACTCAGCAGTTTTCACATATTGTACATCAGTGTCATATTTTCGCCAACCTACAGGCAAAAGTTTCACTTCAGCTCATTTCTATTCTAAGACTTTGATCGAGAGAAATTCTCATCATCTTAGACATCATCTTAGGCAAATGTAACAGTCAATTAGAGTTAGTGGTTTACCGTGATGCTTCGACAATTAAAGAGTTGTACAAAAATCAAGGTAAACCGATCACTTCTTTCTGAAATCGTTCTTTTTAGGATGACTTTAATGTATCACAAAAACAATTTACAGTGGTTACGTAAAAATATAAATTTTGTGAAACGTAAAGAACAAAGTATGAGAGAAGAATCAGTATGAGAGAAGAATCACAATGAAATGTTATAAATGACACAATAAACAGGGCAATTCTATAATTAACAAAGAGGCTTAATCTTTTTGCGAGGATTCAATACGCTTCTACTATTGACTTATCCGACAAATCTGAGAAGTTTCCTGGTAGCGATGGAATCGTTGGAACAGCCACTATCAAAATTTCAAAGGGATTGCTTAGAGAAGTTTCTAATAAACTTTATCTTGGACTAATTATTGAGCTTGTATTACATATATACGTAATAATTGCAATATGTATAACTAGTTATTTTAGATTTAGTTTTCAAAGCTTCTAAGGCGGCTGATATATTAAAGATATTATTGGAATAAAAATTTGTAGCGTTTTTTATAAGTAAAATTCAAAGAAAATGTTTAGATGTTTGTATCATATATGTCGTTACAAACGTTATTCCAATCCAATATAATTTTTTTTTCTTATATTAATGTACATTATAAATAATATATTTGAATTTTTGCGTTGTAAAATTTTCTTTATAGGCATAATAAGAACAAAATAAAGAAGAAGTTAAAGAAAAACAAGTATAAAAAAAGAAAAGAAAAAAGAAAAAAGAAAAAGTATTGAAAAAAAGTATATAAAAAAAGAAAAAATAATAGAGAAGAAAAAAAATAAAAAAGTATAAAAATAGAAAAAAATAAAAAAGAACAAAAAAGAAAAAAATATAAAAAAAGGACAATAGAAAAAAAATTAGAGCTAAATTAGTTAAGTTTTTGTTTCTTTAAAAAAACCAAGAAGTCTATTATTGAACTTTCTTGTTATGAAAAAGAAATACAGTGTATTTCATACATATATAGAATAGAATATTCTACGAATATTTTTAAGAGACAATGTTCGTATCTTCGAAACGTTATAATATAAAATATTTTGTTAATATTTGTAGAATATTCTATTCAGAAAATACTGAAATAATGGATAAATTATTTGAAATTCATCAACATTAATAACAACTGTGTTTAACAGGAAAAGCACGTTTACAACTGATATATGATTCGTTAATCTTGCCCTTAGCTTTTCATTGAATTTAAGTGTATAATCAATTACATTAAAGAATCTTACAACAGTTGCCAATATGAGCTAAATGGCATTTTTAAAATAAAAATTTACTGCACCACGTAAATATTTGAAATTGTCCTATATTTTAAATTAATGTTTAAAAATATTTCCTACTTTGAATCTGGTTATCAGATTTTCATTTTGGATTCAGCAAAAAAATTGTGAAATTAAGGTAGATCATATAATAGAATACAATTATCTTTTACACAATACATGCTAGCCGTGTCTCTGTGCAAAATGTTACAATATAATATTTCTACTCGCCGTCCTGTTGGTTTGTCGGTCTTTGCGTGAGCGGTTGCTCGGCCTTCTCGTCCTCCTCGTTGTTCGTGAGGGCCACCGCATGTGTTATCACGACCGTCGCAACTCTCGACGTGATCGTCTTTTCCGGCGTTCTTGGTCTTTCATCGTCGCTCGCATCTTTTTGTTTTTTTGAGTTTTACCAGTTGTTCGTTTTTCGTCAAGCCGGTGCTTGCGCCCATTGTTGGTGTCTGCTGGGTCTGAAACTTGATGTGAGAGGTTATGGATGAAAATTCCGGCGCTTGCAGGTACTTGACTAGGTTTCCAGGTTTTAATCTTTGAAGATTAAATTTTACGTCTTTTTCTCTTAATTTTTTTTTCATGGTATAACTGTGGTTTCATGGATCGTGCGAATCGCGATTCAGACACGATAATATCACCATTATGCGTATTTGATAATTCCTAACAACGCTGCTATGCTGAAAATTTTTATGCATTGATGTATCCAGTACAATCTGCAAGACGTAAATACAATCAATTTATTTCTTGTTTAACGTATATTTGTGAACATTTTCTTAGATTTTTTTTACAAATTAAAACACTTTCCTTAAAAAATATATACAATTCCTATGATCTTAGAGAAAATTTTCTTATTTTATGAAATTAGAATAATTAATGTTCAATCGATTCCAAGCTTAAGGCAAAGTGTCGAAATTGTCTTTCAAGATATATATTCGGATTTTTAATAAGTACTGACGTAAGTACCTGTCCCAATCCATATCTTGTATATTGACGTTAATATTTCTACAGCTTGCGTGCGCGCTTGCAAATTCAATTAAAGCAATTATATTCTCTACACGCCACATCCACTCATGAGTGGAAAAATATTTTCCCGTTTTGGCGGAGCGGTCGATTCTTTTGGTTAACTTCAACATTCTAGAAAAAAATGTATCTATTATTAGAAATAAAATTCTTTTATGATTTATTCGAAGGAATACTTACATGGGGTTGTGGCCTCGGGCTCTTAATATCAAATCTAAGATAAAAGCATGCAAAAAATGTAATGTTGCCCTAATGGCGTGAATAAATCTGTTTATTGTAAACGTAAAGCCTGGATACCACACCACGTGTTTTGATCGAACATCTGTAGAGTGTTTTTTTACAAGGTATCTAAATTCATTTCATCTAGTAAGATATATATATATATATATATATATATATATATATATATATATATAGTCGGAATGCTGATAAGACCAGAAAAACTAATAGATGAATGCATTATCTTAATACCAAAAAATAATGTAAGTGCTTTCTTATTTTATGGTATAGTACTTTTCCAATTCTTCAAAGGTAAGTAACTTAGGAAACGTGAATGTTCCCCTAAACGTTTAATTTCTATTTCTATTTCCTTCTTTAATTTCTCAAGTACATCATTCGTGACTTTGAGAGAACCTAAATTTTCTAGTAAATTTACGCCGTACCGTTTCATCTTTCTGTCGGTTGTCCGTTGTTTTAAAATATCTTTATACATTACATTAAGGAGTTATATTTATAAAAATTATAGAAATTATACACATTTATTATTAATTAATTTCTTATATATTAATTACATTATTTGATATTAAATATAATGTTTAATAAAGGATACTTAATATTTGTTTATCCTTGGGATTTCTTGTAATTTCGTGAATTACAGGAAAGCTAAATTTTCCTTCAGATAAATCCGAAAAATAATTGTGATCATCATCAGTTTCCTATAATAACAATAAATTTAGTCACAGTACAAATTCATTTAATTAAATTCATTTAATTAAATTAAACAAATATTGCTTACCTGACACAAATTGCAATAATTGTCATATATCTGATAATATAATGCGATATATATTAACGGTGATAAATCTTCGTACAAAGAAAATAATTTCATTAACTTATATGCCAACCTTGGAAACCAACCACATTCTACAAAATTAATTAATGTTTGAATTTTATAGAGAAGAAAAGCATTATCTTCGGATAGTGTAGTAATATGTAAAAAAAAATGAATATTTACTGCTTGCCACCATTTTATATTCCTCTTCGGTTGGACAAATATAATTTTCTTTCCAATACATGTCCAATCCTTGACCTCTATAAAATTCTTGCAATCCTTCTATTGTTATCTTAATTGCATGTTAAATTATTAAAAACTAGATAACTTAGTTTACGTTTTATTTATTTATAGATAATACATTATACGTCCGATTTTAATATATAAGCTTTTATAAATGTGTTTAAATAGATCATTAAGTCATCCTTTTATCGATTAAGTACAATAACTATACGATTACTTTCAGGGTGTATTACTTTTATAGATTTGAAAATCCTTTACCTCTTTTTTACAAGTATAAGGTGCAATTATTTACTTCAGGATGGATGGTGCCCATTTTTTCTAACGCATTCATTTGTGCGTAATTGGCAGCGTTTATAGTATTACCAATTCCATAAATGGAATTGGCTACGGGAAAATCTCCTCGGTAAGTGGCCTTATCTTGAATATCGTCTAATCTAAAGGAAACAAAAAAGTTTTATTATTTTATAAAGATATGTTCAAATAAATCTTTTCAATTAATCGTTTCAATTATAAGTGAAGTAATATCTTCGCCGGGAGTAGGATGCAATACGTCGAATGAACAGTACACACACCTTTTGGTATGAAAGCTCTTTATTTAATGAACACAAGAATCACTTGATCTCCGCTCAAGACGCGATCTCAGAAGGAATGCACACAAGACGGTTGCTCACGTTCAAGCGTATCGAGAGATACGCACGAGAGGCGCTCGGCACACATGCCATCGCAGCTGCCATCTCTAGGCGGGAGCGCATCGCTCGTTCAAAGCTCTGCTCTCAATACTCCCTCCCTTTGTGCGAGCGATCCGCGGCACTTCTCTGCCTCTAGTCTCTATCTGAAACATAACAAAAATCAGTTTATAAATAAGTATAGATCTCTAATTTTGTTCAGACTCTATACTCATTATCTTATCTCTTAGATACGCTAATGCTTCTAAGGGCAAAGGTTTTGTCATGATGTCTGCCAAATTCTCTTTGGTCTCGACCCATTCGACTTTCACCTTTCCTTGATCTACACACTGTTTGACAAAATCTCCATGAGTGTTGGCCATATGTTTTCTGTTTCCAGTTTCTTCTCTCTCTATTAAATTTCTCTTTATTTCCTCTAAGTTGTCATCAAACGTTTTAAGTTTATGACTTCCATCCTGCTTAGTGCAGTTTCCTGCTGCTCTATTGTCGCACCAGATTGTTGCAGGCAAGAATGTTCTTCCAACAACATATCTGAGTGACTTGTCTAACGAAATTACTTCTTGACAGGCCTCACTCATTGCTAGGTATTCTGCTTGACAAGTAGAAAGTGTAACATAATTCTGTTTGTAACTTTTCCATGCTATTACATCTCCATATAGTCTGATTATATATCCTCTAGTGGATGTAGAGTCAACGCAATCTCTGAAACTGGCGTCTGTTAATGACTCTAACTCGTCTGTTTTACCTCTAAATGTTAATCCTCGATTTGCAGTTCCTCTAAGATACCTGAAGACTCTTTTCACATCTTGCCAGTCTTCTTCTGTAGGCTCTAACTGTTTTCTCGCCAAATAATTTACTGCAAAAGCTATGTCAGGTCGTGTAGCATTAGCCAGATACATTAAACTTCCTATCGCTTCTCTATAGGGTACTCTTGTAACTTCTTTTTCAGAATTCTTTTCTTCTAATTTACTCTTTTTGTTGCTCAGCCTTCTAGTGACCATAGGAGTACTCTGAGGCTTGCATTCATTCATATGAAACTTTTCAAGTACTCTCTCAGTATATTGCGTCTGATGAATGCTATATCTTTCTTCTTTGTTTCGCTCTATTGTTATTCCCAGAAAAGTCTTGGGTTCTCCAAGATTCTTCGTCTCAAAGGTTTCACTCAATTTTTCTGTAATTTCCTCTAATTTCTTCTGGTCGTTGCTTGCAACTAGCATGTCATCTACATAAAGTAATATGATCACCATTATGCCTTCTTTCCTCCATGTGAACAGGCATGGATCGTGTAGATCATTCTCTAATCCAAGTTTCTTGGCTTCCTCTGAAAACCTCTTATTCCATCTTTTCGGACTTATCTTTAATCCGTACAAGGCTCTATTCAATTTACACACCTTCGTCTTCTCGGTGTTTTTATTCACTTCTAATCCGTCTGGAATTTCCATATATATTTCTTCTTCTATAGTTCCATTCAGGAATGCAGTTTTCACATCTAGTTGGAGGGTATATAGATTATGCTTGTTTATTATTGCCAATATGGATCTGACCAAAGACAATCTTGAAACCGGTGCATATGTCTCTTTCAAGTCATACACATTCTTGTCTTTACATCCTCTTATCACCAGTCTCGCTTTATATCTGGTTTATCCATCTGCTTCTAGTTTTCTCTTAAATACCCATCTTGAATCTATAATATTGGCTCGTTTACCGTCCATCGTCTCTCTTGGTCTATCAACAAGCCTCCATACTTGATTGATTTGCATAGATTCAAGTTCTTCTATTACAGCATTTTTCCAATTTTCTCTTTCGCTGCTCATCATCGCCTCTTCATATGTCGGGGGTTCTCTATGTAAGGATGCCAAAAGACATCGACTCATCTCATCTTCAATTTCTATATTCTGTCCAGTATTCTTTACAGTAATATGCTTAGTGAAACTAATATCTTCTATTAGTTTCCGCACATTAGTGTCTTCCTTATCCTCTAATTTTCTTTTGCTCTTACTTCTAGTTATTGGAGTTTCGCTCTTATTTTGTTCGACCTTCTGTTTCTGTTCCTCTAACTGAGTTATTTGTTTTCTTGGTCTTCCTCTTTTCCTTTTCTCAGGAATCTCTAATTTTTGTTTTCCCTCTTCTTCATCTTCTACAAATTCTTTCATCCAATCAGAATCTTTTTCTTTTTCCGTTTGACTGTTTTGATATACATTTTTGTATGTCACCTTTTCATTAAACCGAATATGTCGGGACTCTATGAATTTTCTTGAGCTTGGATGCCAAAGTACATATCCAGTGTCAGTGTAGCCCACCAACACACCTCTAATAGCTCTCTTGTCGAATTTCGACGTGGACTTTGGTACTCTTGCATATCCAATACATCCGAATCTCTTCACTTGCTCAAAGTGACAATTCGTTTCCGGTGAAAACTTCTTCAACGGGATTTCATACTCTATAGTTTTGTGTGGAGATCTGTTGTACGCATGCACAGCAGCGTCAACCGCCAACTCCCACATACTCTTTGGTAATCCCGAGTCGAACATATATGTTCTTACTTTCTCTTATAATGTTCTGTTAAATCTCTCTGCAACTCCATTGTGTTCCGGAGTGTACGGTGGTGCAAATATAGCTTCTATCTTTTCTCTTTTCAGCACTTCTCTAAATGTACCTCCCGTGAATTCCTTGCCTTGATCTGACTTCACGTAACACAGTTTTTCTTCTTTTCCTAATAGATTTCTGGCGGATATTAGATATTTCTCTAGAGCTTCTCCTGATTCATCTTTCGTCTTCAAAGAGTAAGCTTTCGCCAATCTGGAATAGTCGTCTATAAAAGTTATTATAAATCTCTTTTGTCCTGGATAGGATGTAGGTTTCATTGGTCCCATGATGTCCGTATGTATTTCCTGTAATGGTCTCTGAGCTCTACTTCTATTCTCTTTAAACGGCAGTTTTGTCATCTTTGCCATTATACAGACTTCACACTCTAATATGGAATTATCAAACTTGACATTCTCTAATCTCTTTTCTACCTTTTGTAATTGTTTTAAATAGTTTAGCGATGCGTGACCTAGTCTAACATGCCATAACATTGCCTCATTTATTTTCTCTAATTTCTTTACTTCTTCGGTTACAGAGCTTTCAAACATTTCTTCTATATTTTCTATTGTTTGTATGTCCTCTAACTTAATGGCTTGCTCAGATTCAGTATTGCTGTTGTTCACATTTGTGAGCTCTCCTTCATTCTCCCTCCCAATCGCAGAGTCAACATTATTTCTCTCATCTAATTCTCCCTCCGAAATTGATATCTCATTATTTTGAATGTTTGCTCGCGATTGTTCAGGAAACTCACAATGTGGAACAATTGCTGCTCTACATTTATACACAGCACACTCAACATTATCTTTGTCCTCTATATATTTGTTTTTGACTTCGAATTGAATAATCCAATTTGGCTTCTCATATTTTCCTTCGAAAACTGTTTTATTTGTTAATTTATTGTAAACTTTAAGCAATTTATCATCTAAATAAATACTGAACCCTGCATCAGCCAGTTTTCTTAAAGACAATAGATTTTCAGATACTTCTTTCGTTGCCATAACATTTGTTAATTTAATGACTTTATTTTCTTTGGTATTCGATATTAATAGAAGATCTCCTTTACCATCTATTGAAATGTCTGCAAGCTCATTTTTATTCGCGCATTTAATAACTCTATCATTACATTTTTCAAAATTTGACAAAATCATACTTTTATTCACAATATGATCTGTTGCGCCCGAGTCTGCAATAAAATTAACCAACTCTTTTGCACTATTTCTATCTTTTATTAATCTAACCACACCTATTTTTACCTTCTTTTGATTTATCTTCTGTTGCTGTCTTCGTTGAAGTTTTCTTGAAGTTTTGCAGCTTAGTTATCTTCCCTTTGTCGTTAACTCTTTTAGTGCCTCTAGGTTCAAATTTACCCTTTTTCTTTATATTTTTATTAACAACTTTATCTGCATACCTTTTTCCTCTAAATCTGTTCGCCTCTTTTCCGGAATTGGGGCAGCTATCCCCTTTATGACCTCGTACTTCCTGGCAATAATAGCAGAACCATGCCCCATGTTCTGCTAGCGGGCAATCCTTTGCCATGTGGCCCAGCTTGTTGCATCTGAAGCATTTTGTTTCCTCTATGGTTGCTCTCTGTGCTCTGATCTCTGGTTTGTCTATCTTCTCTACTTTCTCGTTTTTCTTTTCTGCCTCTAACTGCATCATAAAAGATTTTATTTCGTCTACATTCATTTCTTTAAGACTTGATTGTCTTCTAATCAAATCCACATTTCTCAGTTCCGGTACATTGATTGACACGGCCTGATATAATGCGGATCTGATTTCTTGTTCTGCGAGAGGCACTGCATCCTCGCATGACTCATATTCTCTAATTATCGAATCAAAACGTTCGCAAAAATCACTTACTTTTTCATCTTTTCTCATTTTAATTTGATAAAGCTTAGCTCTTACAGATGTATGAGTTACATTTATTTCGCTCTTTTTATATCCTCTTAATTTCTTTAATATCTCTATCGGCTCTTTTTCATATAAAATTCTCTTATGATAGCTTTCATCCAAATGATTTATAATAATATCTCTGACTAAAGCTATTCTTTTAATGATTTTTGATTCGGAAAGATTTTCAGGACTTGTAACACTCAAATCTATTACATCTAATAAATCGTTATTCGTTAATTCAGATTTTAAATAATCCATCCAAAGATCAAAATTGTACTTTTGCGTCAGCTTGTATTCTCTTTTAATATGCAGTCTTTGTTTATTTAATTCTAGCTCTATCGTGTTTTTAAATGTCTCTAAACTTTTATCTTTTTCGGCGGAACAGACTTTTATTTCATCTAACTTTTTCTTTTTAGATTCTACTTCTGATTCTCTAACCGTTGTTATGCTGTTATTCATTGAACCATGCACATTTTTATTGTTTACCTCTAAGCTTCTAAGTTTTACCCTTTCTCTCTCTAGATTGAGTCGGGTAACTTCCACCATGTTTTCCATCATATCGGTGGCTTTCGACATGATTTTGTCCATCAGCTTCATGGAATTTTCCATTTTGGTGACTAATTTCTCCTGCTTCTCGTATATCATTCTACTTCCGATCGGCAGCATCGGAAGGTTTTCCACCCACGCTTTAGTCACCTCGATGTTCTCGGTGACGACAGGCAGCTTCTTTTTCGGAATCGCTCCTGTACTTTCCGTCTTTTTCTCTTTCTCCCTCTTCTCGCCGTCTGCGCTGTCGTTCTCGTTCACGGTAGTCATGCGGCTATCGCTGTCGTAGTTGACCAGCGCTTCCGGAATCTCATCCTCTAACGAGATATTTTCTACCTTGTCGTCCATTCTCTAATCGGGATTTAGCTGTTGATATATCATTAGTATATTAATTTACAATACTATTATCTAGTCTCTAAATTACAAAAAAGATTGTATGCTTGTAAGATCATATAGAACGCACTGCAATTCACAATAATCTCAAAGCGGGAAAACCATGTGCCGCGCGCGCACACCACTGTCCGTTGCGATCCCCAGCACTGCTGAAAAGATCTATGGGAACTCGGGTTGATCACGCACACGCACGGGGCCCTTACCAATTTACACGGCCTCCCTGAACAGTAATCAAGCTACACCGCACAGCAAGTCTGCTCGATCACCGACCCGATACACACCGATTTCAAAAACAATAAAATAAAGCTCTCGCATATTCATGCAGAACTCTATACATACGCATATCATGTTTACACATATATCGTTCTCTAGTCATCTATTCATCTAACACCGGTGTCGTATTGTTAGTCGAAATCGGTTATATGATTGTGCGCGCCCAGCAACAAGATTCGCGCGTAAAAAAAAAACAAAAGGCTCTCGCCGTACACGCTCGGACTTGCACACACACTTCGCCTGCTCGTTCTCAAGCGGCATCTCTCTATTGTACACACTCTCTTTCAATTTCATCTTTCTCTACTTCCATCAAAAAGACGAAGAAGTTTGTCTCCTTCTAACTTCTAACAGTGTTTCTCGAACGTTCTTATTAGCCGGAAAACTCTACTTCTATGTTATACTCTATCTCTATCTCTCAAAGGTAGAACCTTCTTCTATCCTCTTCTAGCGGTATATATCGAACGTTCTTATTAGCTGAAATTTTTCTCGTTTTGCTCGTCAGCATCGAGAAATGTCATTTACTTACCCTCTAATCTTCTAATCGCTCTAATCTCTCACTGCCCTTCACCGGCGTCTCACAAAACCTCCGGTTGAGATATCCACGTGTATCTTTCCTCTTGCGCAATGGACACGTGCACTGGGCCCATAACCTGAAGTAATATCTTCGCCGGGAGTAGGATGCAATACGCCGAATGAACAGTACACACACCTTTTGGTATGAAAAGCTCTTTATTTAATGAACACAAGAATTATTTGATCTCCGCTCAAGACGCGATCTCAGAAGGAATGCACACAAGACGGTTGCTCACGTTCAAGCGTATCGAGAGATACGCACGAAAGGCGCTCGGCACACATGCCATCGCAGCTGCCATCTCTAATGGCGGGAGCGCATCGCTCGTTCAAAGCTCTGCTCTCAATAATAAGGTTAATTAACCTTTTCTAGAATTGTATTTGTATATGTTTAAAAGTAAATACGAAAGAAAAGAATAAGATTAAATAGAAAGAGAGAAAATAAGCAGACCGTAAAAGTGTTGTATGTATAAAATATATTTCTTTACCAAAACTTTTTTGTGCAATTTTTTTTGTCAAGTTTATAATTTCTAACTAATCTATTAGTAATATTTATTTTTTTTATAAATATAGCCAAAACCGTTCTTTAATTCTTTTATTCCGTTTATTTAAAAAAACTAATAATGCAATAGGCAATTTCTGCAATCACTCATGTTCTTTCACGTACAATTAAATAAAAATTTTATCATACATAATTATATATAGTTATACATAATTATATACTAAGGTATTATATAAAAGGAATGGCTGTGGGAGATATGTAATAGAGTGTGGAAGGGAGAGGCCGGAAGATTGGAGAGAAGGGATAGTGGTACCGATAGTGAAAAAGGGCGAGGGGGAAAAGGCAGAAGACTATAGGAGGGTTACGCATACGCAAACGGCGTATAAAGTGTACGCGGCGGTTTTGGCGGAGAGATTGAGGGAAGAAGTGGAAAATAAAGGGATATTACCACCGAGTCAAACGGGGTTTAGGAGAGGGGTAGGAACGATAGACCACATATACGTGTTAAATTATTTAATAAATAAGAAAATAGCCGAAGCAAAAGGCAAAGTAGTAGTTATGTTTGTGGATATGAAAGCAGCGTTTGACTCGATGGATAGGGAGATACTGGTACAGACAATGAGGAGGAAGGGAGTGAGAGAGAGTCTGGTGGTGAGGTGTGAGGAAGTTTTGGAAGAGACAATAAGGAGAGTAAGGGTGGGGGAAAGGGAAGGGGACAACTTTTGGACAAATAGAGGAGTAAGACAGGGATGTCCGTTGAGCCCATGCATGTTCACACAACTGCTAGCGGATTTGGATGAGGAATTGGAGAAGGGGGGATGGGAGCGTGTAAAAGTAAAGGGAAGAAGAATTTATTCCCTGGCGTATGCGGATGATGTGGCGGTGGTGGCAGAGGATGAAGCAGGGATGAAAGGGTTAATAAAAACATGAGAAGGATACGTAGAACAGAAAAGATTAGAAGTAAATGTGGAGAAGACAAAATGATGAGGTGTAGAAGAGGGGGTGGGAGACAGAAAAAGATAATATGGAAATGGAAAGAAAATGAAATAGAGGAAGTGAAAAGGTATAAATATCTGGGCTACATGATGATGACAAATGGGGGACAGAAAGAACATATAGAGGAGAGAGTCAAAAAAGGAGCGGTAGTGATGAGAGAAGTATGGGGAATAGGAAAGAGGAAATTCGGAAAGAACTGGGCTAGAAGGATGTGGTTATTTGATAGGTTGGTATGGACGGTGGTTAGCTATGTGGCAGAAATTTGGGGGTGGAAAGAAAGGGAAAAGGTAGAGATGATACAGGACAGGTATTTGAAATGGGTAAAAGGGGTGGGAAGGTACACACCGGGGTACATGGTAAGGGAGGAGATGCAGAGAGAAAAATTAAGGGGAAGGGCAGGAATGAGGTCATGGAGTTATGATAAGAAACAATGAGAAGGAGGAGTGGGGGGGAGTTGGCAAGGTTGTTTTGGGAGGAGATAAGAGGTAGAGCGAAGGAGGGAAAGGTGATGGGAAAATGGGAGGAAGAAAGAAGAAGTTTCTATGAAGAAAAGAGCTGGAATATTAAGGAGATAGAAAAGTTGAGAGAAGAGGGAGGTTTAAGGGGGGAAGAGGTGGTAGCAAGAGAGAGGAGGCGGCAGGAAGAAAAAAGGTGGGAAAAAATTAGGAACTTGAAGTTCAACAGATGATATAACAGAGTGAAGGGAAAGGGAGTGCCGGAGTACTTGAAGAGGGATTGGAAAGAGGAAAGATGGAAAAGGATTGCGAGGTTTAAGTTAGGAGATGGTATGAGAGGAGGTAGATACTGGGAAGAGAAAGAGAAAAGAAAGTGTAGGATATGTTGATGGGGAGAGGAAACGTGGGGGATATATGGGAGGAATGCACAGATTGGGGGACGGAAAAGGGATGGCAGGAGATTGTAGGAGAGATTTTAGGCGAGAGGGGGGAGGGAGAAGTTTGGATGAAAAAACTGGAGGATATGCGAGAGGGAGGAGGGTGGCTGGGTATGAATGAGAGTGTGGAAGGAAGAGAGGAACGTGTGGAAGAAAGCGGCGGAAACGGAGGTCCAAAGAATGAGTGTAGAGGTATGGATGGATGAGTGATTTTTCTCTCTCTTTCTCTCGTGCGTTATAAAAGAAACAAGGAAGAAAAAAGGTTGTATGCGTGTGTATGTTAACAGGGGATAGAAAGCAACATATCAAGAAAAGTTTGATATTTTGGTATCTCATCGATGACTGCGAAGCTTGGGGGAAAAAATGGCGTTCTTCGGGACAAGGTGAAAATTAGAATAGGTGGAGGAAAGAGAAACTGGAATCGTGGCCTCAGGGAGAAAACTTCGAAGAACGGAGCAAAGCTCTTTAAAGACACAATCGTGAGGGCCGAGGACATTCGTGCCTTTGGGGAGAGGAGATGGAGCAACAGGGTACGATGGAATTAGTGACTCCAAGGTCCGTTGAGAACTGAGAGTAAAGTAAAATCGAGGAGGGGGAGGTTTGTATGGGATTTCTTCTAGTATTACTCTACTGGGAATGGGGGAGGAGGAAGGAGAACAAAGAAAAATAACTTCATTCAAGAATTCCACGCTAGCGGTAGAATTCGCTGGGGAAGTGGGGCTGTTTGGAATTGGCGTGTATGAAGGACTGGGAAGCAAGGAGGGAGGATTATCAGGGGCAATTCTGTATGTAAGTGCCGACGAGATTAAGAGAGTGGGTGAAGGGGGTTGGTGTTCGTTCGATTGTATCCAGTACAATCTGCAACACGTAAATACGTACAATCGATTTATTTCTTGTTTAACGTATGTTTGTGAACATTTTCTTAGATTTTTGTTACAAATTAAAACACCTTCCTGAAAAAATATATACAGTCCCTATAATCTTACAAGGAAACACAGGGAAGTGTTTCCTTGTAAGATTATTGGGACTGTATATATCCGCCTCAGATTAAAACGAGTTTTTAATATGTTGTAGTACAGATAAAAATAAGGGACACGTATTTTTTACACGTGTCCTAATACACTTCTAAGGGGTGAAACACCCCTTTGAAGAAAATCGGTTTTTTTTTTCGAAGCGTATGCCGTCGAAACTATAAGAGATAGAAAAAAATGTTTCAAATGAAAGTTGAATGGCTCGAAGAGTAATTTATAACAGCGGAAAAAAATAAAAAAATAATTTTTTTAAATATTTTCCCCCACCATTTACCTATTTTATTCAAGATTTTTATTTTTTTATAAGCAAAATAAAGCTTATTTTATTACGAATTTAACGGTATATGATAAAGTTACGATACAACATTCCCATTTTCCAAAAATAATTAAAAACCTCTCTATACGCACGGTACGCGCACCCGTCCGCGCGTTCGTGCGCTACGGAAGTGACTCCCTCTGATTTCGACGTGCCTTTAATATGTTGTACAGATTAAAATAAGGGACACGTATTTTTTACACGTGTCCTAATACACTTCTAAGGGTGAAACACCCCTTTGAAGAAAATCGGGTTTTTTCTTTCGAAGTGTGTATCGTCGAAACTATAAGAGATAAAGAAAAATGTTCTCAATGAAAGTGGAATGCATATTTTTCTCGCATAAGATGACAAAAACATTTCGAGGACAGTCTGTGTCTAACATGAAAACGCAGACATTGAGAAAAACATTTACTACAAAATAAAACGACACTACAGAATAACAACTACACTAAAGAATAACAACAATTACGGTGTTGTAAGACATTAATTTCTTGTTGAAAAAATAATATGTAATTAATATAAGTTAAACATTTATTTACTAGTCTACATGATTTGACTAGAATATTTGTTCTCTTCAACATTTTATAAATAAGGAGACTTGGATTACAAAAAATTATTACTCACACATTCCATACCTTCACTATCTAACGCTCATCAACTAACAACAAGAGAAGTAACATAAAACTAATTAAAAAATTAGTTAGAAATTTCATCTTTTACACTGCATTTATACAATTCAATTAATGTGTTTATTAAATTCGATTAGTGTAGAAATATGCATAACCACGCTACTGGCGCGTGCACTTTGGATCAGTGCAACTTTTCCTTACATACGTAACTCTTGAATCTATACATATCAATACTGCCGAGACGTAAACATTCTATTTCAAGATAAGAAATGACCCAAAGTGCACGCACCAGTAGCATGGTTATGCATATTTCTACACTAATGAAATTTAATAAACACTTTAATTGAATTGTATAAATGCAGTATAAAAGATGAAATTTCTAACTAATTTTTTAATTAGTTTTATGTTAGTTCTCTTGTTGTTAGTTGATGAGCTGGCGTTAGATAGTGAAGATATGGAATGTGTGAGTAATAATTTTTTGTAATCCAAGTCTCCTTATTTATAAAATGTTGAAGAGAACAAATATTCTAGTCGAATCATGTAGACCAGTAAATAAATGTTTAACTTATATTAATTACATATTATTTTCTAAACAAGAAATTAATGTCTTACAACACCGTAATTGTTGTTATTCTTTAGTGTAGTGTCGTTTTATTTTGTAGTAAATGTTTTTCTCAATGTCTGCGTTTTTATGTTAGACACAGACTGTCATCGAAATGTTTTTGTCATCTTATGCGAGAAAAACATGCATTCAACTTTCATTGAAAACATTTTTCTTTATCTCTTATAGTTTCGACGCTACACGCTTCGAAAGAAAAAAAACCCGATTTTCTTCAAAGGGGTTTTTCAACTTTAAAAGTGTATTAGAACACGTGTAAAAAATACGTGTCCCTTATTTTAATCTGTACAACATATTAAAGGCACGTCGAAATCGGAGGGAGTCACTTCCGTAGCGCACGAACGCGCGGACGGGTGCGCGTACCGTGCGTATAGATAGGTTTTAATTATTTTTGGAAAATGGGAATGTTGTATCGTAACTTTATCATAT
Source organism: Solenopsis invicta (assembly GCF_016802725.1). Taxonomy (NCBI): domain Eukaryota; kingdom Metazoa; phylum Arthropoda; class Insecta; order Hymenoptera; family Formicidae; genus Solenopsis; species Solenopsis invicta. The sequence goes on along the minus strand of NC_052675.1, from coordinate 1,129,442 downwards.
ACCGTTGAATTCGTAATAAAATAAGCTTTATTTTGCTTATAAAAAAAATAAAAATTTTGAAAAAAAATAGGTAAGTAGTGGGGGAAAGTATTAAAAAAAATGTTTAAAAAATTTTTTTTTCTTCTGTTATGAATTACTCTTTGAGCCATTCAACTTTCATTTGAAACATTTTTTTCTATCTCTTATAGTTTCGACGGCATACGCTTCAAAAGAAAAAAACCGATTTTCTTCAAAGGGGTGTTTCACCCCCTTAAAGTGCGTATGGGCACGTATAAAAAAATACGTGTCCCTTATTTTTATCTGTACTACAATATATTAAAAACTCGTTTTAATCTGAAGCGGACACTTCCCTGTGTTTCCTTGTGAGATGTTGATTCACAATATTAACAATCAATGGAGAAAAATCAACACAGATTCAATATCGAAAACCATTTCCACTTTAACATTTAACATATCTCAGTAATGTTGTTTGAACATTCTATGCTGTATGGAATGTTTCTACAATATCTCTGCAATATTGCAATTTGCAATTTGCAACATTGCTGCAATGTTGTTGTAATGTTCTGTGATAAGGTACTCACCGCACATCAATCCGCAAAAACCGTTGAGAAATGCAAGGAGGATTACGACGAATATTGATCCCTTACAATCTACACGCCATCCAAAAAATATGAGCATTAATAGAATGGTGTGAATAACTACGATGAAACTCTGGATAAGAATGTGAGATAGTAGAATTTCTTCTGTCCTAACACCTAATACATATTTACATTTGCATTATGACAATAAAAAATAAATAGATAAAAAGTAATTAAAAAACTAATTTTAGATTAGAAACTAAATTACCTTGGGCTATGCTTCGATCCCATATACCTTCCAATCGATCTGAGTTTATCAAATTGCTAGATACTGCGATAGCCAGAAAGAAGGAAAATCTGCAAAAGTGAATGTAATTTAAGAAGAGTAATTAATTTTAGTTATTATTTTGGCCTGATTTTTGCTTACGATAATATAAATGACGGTATCGTGAAATCTTTATAATTGGTGTCATTCCTACCATATACAGGATCTTCAAACTAAAAATGATTAGAATTTTAGATTCTTATTTTAATTCTACACTATAGATATATAAATTATAATACAAAATAATAATAATAATAAAAACTATAATGGGCAGATTTGCCAATTTTGTCGAATATCCACAATCTCTCATAACGTCTTCAAAAAACTTCGTAAAATGGTCGAGTAACTTTTTTTGTATAATAGGCCCAATTACACCATCTGTAACAAAAAATATTTAAAATTTAAAAATATAATTTAAATACAATTGATTTTTTCCTACATGCGCCCGCGCGCGCACGCACGCACACACACACACACACACACACATACACAAATTTGTTACGGATAAATGTTCTACATATATGTATAAATAACGTATCACTCATATCGAGGGAAACTTGAATTTGACTACCATAAAGGACGGAATCGCTCGCAAAAAAACCCTCTTCCAATCGCTTTTGCAGACTTTCGGAAAAGTTTTGATTAAAATATATTGCACCGTAGAGTTTTCTATTCTTCATATCAAGTTTTGCTTTAGAAAAGTCAACATATTCCTGAAAGCAACCCAAGTAGGAATATAATACATTGAATCAGTATTGAATACTGGCGAGATAGCGATTCTGTACCAAAAAATGAGATTCACATTTTAGTACAGGTCTTGTACCAGAAAAACATTAAAAAGTTAATGTTATTGTACTAGCCTATTATGTATATTAGTACAGAATAGTAGTACTGGTTCAGCACAGAAAAATATGTATTGTACACTCTAGTGTTGATTTATATTAAAATCAATTGTCTCAGTTTTATATAGGGATAAATTCGTGAAAGAAACACTAAGAAAATAAAAATTTGTTTTAATTATATACATGCCGATTACATTAATCTTTAAGTAACCTTTTTCGCTATGGAATCATCAAAACTATGTACAAATCTGCAGCTGAGGTTAACAAAATGGCAAGTCTTTCCGTCATTCCAAGCTTTGCTAAAATTGCTGTTAAATTCGCAGTTGCCAGCTTCTTTGTTGACAATCCCAATATTGATGCCTTTAGGGTCCTCACCAAATACCATAACATATATGATGGTTTGAAATATAGAAATCCAAATTGCGAGGATTAAGCCTCTGGAAGAATACATTATTTACAATAAGTTAAATAGAAAATAAACCAAGATGGTCATAGCAAGATCTTTGGGATGAAATATTTCAAATGTTCCTATTTATTTCAAACTGCGCGCCGTTACTTTTGGTTTCAAACACAACTCTTGAAAATGAAATATAATTAAAATGAAAATCAATTTAAATAATACTGCTAACTTGCATTTATAAAATCCTCCCACACCAAAGGAAGTGAACATTTCTTTGTGTGAAAAAAATCATCTTTGCCTTGGAGTTTGAACCTGAATGCCCCCCAATTATTCGGGAAGGGTGTTTTAGTTAGTTCGACCACCGAGGCACTTGGTAATATTCTTTACAACGAGTGTTATTCAGAGAACGTCTTTAAAGAGTGATGTGTAAAATCATGTAGATTCAAGAATTGTATACTCGTTGTTGCCTTATATCTAATTTGTAGTACACAATTCGCAGCTTTAAATCAATATTATGTATCATTACTATGAAATGTGTAGCGATTAATGTGTAAATGTGAATTTTTTAAAATATGATATTTCATACATATGATTCATTAAGGAATAAAATGGAAAGTATGGCATAATTCGAAATATTGAAACAATTGAGATTTTGTGAAAATGTTTCTGCTGTATAGAAATTAATGACTAATAAATACTTATGGGTAATCACGCAAAATTGAATGCCATTTTTGGATAGTAATGCTTTGAACCTCTTTAATCGCGAAACATAACGTTTTGAATTTAGTTTGCACTCCGAAATTCCCTTAACAATTTGATTCATTTTTGTTATAAAATAATACAAGTTTACATAATTTAGAAAAAAATGATTACAGCATATATTATTTTCATACTTCTGTTGGCCTGTATCTATCTTGATACAACACGTTGTTACTGGTGACCTCCGATAATCTCCGATACCTTTCATTCGCTGTGTTCTGTTCTTTGCACAATTTCAAGAAAACGTTCTCTAAAGACTCGCATTGAAATTGCGTCAGCAAATCACGCGGTGCCGATTCCGCCAGCAATTTACCATGTCTCATTAAACCTATCTGCGGATCATTGAAGTTACACAATTAATTTACACGACCAAATTTTCGCCATTAATATAAAAAGTTATTTTTTAACGTTCGGGATGTTTTCTTGCAATCTCTTTATACGGATATTTTCAGGATTAATTTAAGTAAATTAGTAAAACCGAGACTCACTTTATTAGCCTTTGTAGTTTCATGGATATAATGTGTAGTTATTAACACAGTGACATCTTTTTCCTGCGTGAGCTTCTTCAGGTAAGTCCAAATACTGTGAAAAAAAAGTATATTCATATATTTTTCAATCACTCTTTCTGTTTATAGCGTTTAAAAAGAAAACTCACTCCTCCCTTAAATTTGGATCTAAACCCACAGTGGGTTCATCCAGAATTAGAAGTTCAGGATTATGTATAAACGCGCTGGCAAAAGAGACCCGTCTTTGCTCACCACCACTCATGTTTTTCACCAGGTGATTCAACGGGGGTAATTGAAGTAATTTTGAGAAAAAGGTGAGTTTTGCCTCTTAAAATAAAATGAAAAAGTTATTGAGAGTTGAAACTTCATGAAATATTGCTAACGAATAATTCAAAACATAAACTGGAACCGTTTGAAATACATTTTTTTAAAAATATTTTGTAAAATTGTGTTCAAGACTAAAATTGTTATTACTTATCTTACCACGATAAGTAATAACCACTTCAGTCCATTTAACCTTATGTCAATCGCGAAATCGTAACCAAAAATTCTAAAATGTACTCTTTAATTCAATTCTGTTATTGTTATTAAATTTTGTTCAGTATTCGCTAATTCGAGTAATAGTTTCATTTCGTCAATTTCACGCGTTCAGTAAGAGAACCTTCAAAACGAGCAAGTTTCAAACCAAAATCTCGTTAATCTTACAAGCATTTATTTTTATTTCGTTTACGGAGAAGAGAAAGTCGGCGAATGCGATTCCTCCAAAATATTTGTCAGTTCGATAAGACGTCTCATTTGTTCACATTAATAAATATTCAGAGAATAACAGAGATCACTCGCCGAGTGACAAACGTTACCTTGTAAATTGATGAAACAAACATTTAAAAATCAGACTTAAATGCTATGATATTAACCCGGCGTCATTGTGGCTACTAAAGAGAACTTAGCCGTTGTGGCCGGGTAAGTTGTACCCATGTGCATTATTGTACACTGAATCAAGCTTATGACAATATCAGTTTTCTATATTAGGGAAATAGGTAATTATAAACATTATTTATAAAAATTAAACATTTATTTATCATAAAATGAACAAATTATCATCAAATTAGATCTTCTTATTCTGAGATCATTTTTTTAGAACGTAACTTAAAAATATATTCAAAAACAAAAAATAATTAACATTTAGAAGCAGTACATAAAATTTTCTTTAGTACATAAACATGAAATCAGGAACTATATATAACAAAGCTTATTTATTACTAACATACCGACTTATTCGATATCGAGATCAACGCAACTTTGGCATAATGGAATAATGTGTTGCATACAAATAGGCTTGTTACACTTATTGCAGTTATGCCTAGTTTTTTTGTCTTTGGCAGAAGGACAGTCTTTGCATCTCGTGTATGTTTTTGAACTTTTATTCGGAGGGTAGGTCATAACTTCACCAACTTGTTCGTGAATACGTTTACGTAAGCCTCTCGGTAAGTTCTCCATATTTTTTCTCACGCGAAGATGACCTTCAAGCATTGATAGACCGAGTTTTCTAAGGAAATCACGTCGGTTTGTTTTCGAGTTATTATTTTCACGAAAAATAATCACACTATTTATTGCAGCTACATTCATGACCGCATAAAATACTGTCATTGGCCAGCGTTTTGAGTTTCGAGATACATCATAGGTAGGACAGAGCTCATCAACTACATCGACGCCAGCTTTCGTAGAATTATAGAATGTGATTATCTCTGGTTTCCTTTTTTCACCACTAGCAGGATCAATGTTTTGGTCATGATGAAGGGAAGACAATACCAGCACCACTTTAGACCGTTTAGGCACGTAGGAAATAAGCGTCATATCTTTTTGGAATGCAAACTGAGTGCTGTATACTTCTTTTCTTTGCGTGGTTATAAAGTTTGGTGGGATTTCTTTTTTGTTTTTACGTAATGTACCTGTAGATGTTAGTTTATGATTTTGTTGCAAATGTGTTATCTGTGGAACGTTTGTGAACCAGTTGTCAAATGTAATATTTCTATTACTTTTAGAGATAGGCTGCACTAATCTGTCTACAACATCGAAAGCTTTATTGCTTTGCAAAAATGGCCCATCAGGCTGCTTACCGGGATAAATTTCAAGGTTGACAGTATAAAAGTTTTTTGCATCAACCAAAGCATAAATTTTAATGCCATATTTCGCAGGTTTATTCGGGATATATTGACGAAATGAATACCTGCCGCGAAATGCTTCCAGCTTTTCGTCGATTGTAAGATACTCATTGGGAGTATAAGTATTTTTACAGTTTGAGACAAACTCGTCAAAAATAGATCTAATTGGAGCCAGATTGTCCAGTCGCTTCCGCTCTTGGCGTGTTGTTGCATCATCAAAACGCAAACAGCTTTGTAAAGAGTAAAAACGCTGCAAAGACATAGTAGTACTAAAAATTTCCACACCAGTACCATCGGTTCTCCACAAGTCACTCAAGTTTTGGCGATTAGAACGATTTAGTCCGGCTAAGTATAACAAGCCAAACAAAGCTAATAGTTCGTCTATAGTTGTCTCTTTCAATAAATACTGAAGCGATTGTTTATTGTTAGACAATTGTCTCTGTTTTATCTTAGCATTAGTATGACAAAGTATTTGTTCCAGCATATTATTAGTTATAAAGCGTCTCCAACACTCTATTTCAGTCTTATCATTTTGCGCAATAAGCTTTACCCCAGGTTTTTGTAATATTATGTTTTCTGACCTTGTGCGAACGTTGGTCCGAGGTGGTTGCGAAGACCATTTGGTGCAATTGTCTTTACCAATATAAAACTGCTGATTACTTGTTGAAACAATTGCTTCTTGCTCATCATCACTGCATTCTTGTTCCGTATCACTGCCTTGACTTCGCTCTGAAAGATGGTCGATTTCACCCTCGTCGTCTGAGCTGCACTGTTCATTGTCACTAGCGCTAGCTTCTTCAAACAAGGCTAGGATTCGACTTTGTTCCTTTTCATAAGACATGGTTCATAAAACTGTGAAAAACGATATGCAATTTATCAATAAACAATAAAAAACAACAAACAAACTGTCTATATAAATGTTACGTAGCCATTGTGGCCGGGCATAACTTACCCGCGCGCTCTTTATACACGTGTAAACTCCGTCGTCGCCGCAGCAACACTAAATACACAAGTGAATACGCGAAAAGAGGTCAACGACCGCAGCTACTGTAACGGACAATTTACGCGCGCATTTTGTTTTAAAGTTATGACCGTTTTAAAATGCGTCGGGTATTAGATACCCGGCAACAATGACGCCGGGTTAAAGATGATTTGGTTACTCATCCAAATCTATGCACAATTCAATCACTCGACCAAGCTTTTCTTACTTTTGTTCATACCCAATTTGACGATCAACTGCTTAGCTTGTTTGCTCGATTTTTGTTGCTCTTGCATTTTATCTCTTTTTTGCTTACACTCTAATGGTGCTATCGCTTTTTAAAACACATGTCTCGCTCCAATCTGCGTACTTCGCATTCTCTCTCTCCTCCCCCCCTCCCCCCCAAGTGGCACCGGCCTTCTCATTCGCGTGTCGATTCTTATGCGACACAATACGCGATCAATTTGAAACTTCTCAGTGTACACGCGAGAACAACTACTTAGGGTCTGTTTCACACCGATTAACTGAACTGACCGGTTAAGTATCAACAGTGATTGGTTATTTATGGTCAATTCTACTTAACGACAAATCCAATTGATCAATTTCTATAGAAAAATCAGCCGATTAAATTAACCGAAGGTTGTGAAACTGGCTCTAATGGTCTTTCCCTATTCATCTAATCTGTACTGTACCGATTTCCTTATCATCGAGCCCATTGATCCTGCCAAAGTAATAGAAGGCATTGCTCACAGAGAACTCTTTAACCAAACCGATATCTTGCGGCATGTAACCCACTCGAGGCCCGGGGATGCCAGAGTCCTTGTTGCCCGGAGTTCCTCCCAAAACCCATAACTCTCCGCTGTCGAAATATCGAATTCCGACGATGCAGGACAACATAGTGGTTTTTCCACGTCCGCTGGCCCCCAATAGTCCGTATCTGGATAAAGGAAAGATTTCGCTTACATTCCTCATCTTTAAATTGAGTATTTCCGTGAACAATTTGTTAGAATTCGACTACAGACCCTAATAATAGAGATAATTGGGGTAGTTGTGTCCACAATAGCTATAATACCCTCTTCTTCTTCATATACAGGGTTTGTCCCAAAAATAATGAGCCTCATTTTTTTGTCACGCGACTGTACAGCGCACACCTGCGCGACCGGTTAGAAGTGGTGAGAGGCGGGGGACTCTAAGCTTACCAGCGACGTCCAGTTCAGTTGCGTACGAGCTCTCGGAGCGGTGAGATGTCATTTTTAATAAACCTCAGCGCAGAGCCTCGTCGTTAGGATGGAGAGAACTTTGGAGTAACGCCATGCGATAAAATTTTACGTCAAACTTCAAAAGACGGCGAAGGAAACGTTTGATATGCTCACTCAGGCCTTCAAGGATGATTGATTGTCGTACTCGCAGGTCAAAAAGTGGCACAAGTCGTTCGTTGATGGACGCCCAGAACGGGCCTCATCGGCCACTTCTTACCGGCTTTCCTTGAATGACTTGTGCCACTTTTTGACCTGCGAGTACGACAAGCAATCATCCTTGAAGGCCTGAGTGAGCAAATCAAACGTTTCCTTCGCCGTCTTTTGGAGTTTGACGCAAAATTTTATCGCATAGCGTTGCTTCAAAGTTCTCTCCATCCTAACCACGACAAGGCTCTGCGCGGAGGTTCACTAAAAATGATGTACCACCGCTCCGAGAGATCGAACGCAACTGAACCAGTTCCCCCACTTTCCCCCAGTACCCCATCACTTCCAACCGGTCGCGCAGGTATGCGCTGTACAGTCGCGTGGCAAAAAAATGAGACTCATTACTTTTGGGACATTACTTTTGGGACCCTGTACATATGTCTAATTAATAAATTATTATTTAATAATAAATTATTGAATAATGAATTACCATACGATAATGATTTATTATATGTATACATATATGTAAATTTCTTACATGGTACCCCTAGAAATTGTCATATTCAGACCGTTGAGCACTTGCTTTTTCCCATAATGCTTTATGGCTTTCCTTACGACCACTGCCTCTTTCTGCATCATTTTGCGAAATGGTGATGAGTGTTCAATCAGTGACTAAACTGTAAATAAAACAAAAACTTATAAGATAAGGATTTACTAACATTCTATTTATTTTTAATGTTAATTTGTAACCAGAAGAACTCGATAGCTCATGTGCAGTATCATAACTTCGTCGAAAGATTCCACGAAATTTGATCAAGGTTATTGGACGTCTAAGCGCTTATTATTACATTATTATTACATGTGTTACGTTCCGACCGAGCGCGGTCGCCGTTGAGCGGAATACGCGCGTTTCGGCGAAACTGGCTGTTTCGAAGCCTAAGCTTCGGGGGTTCCACAGCCCAGGAGCGGATCGCGTGGCCGGATTTACCGGCGGACGGGCCCGATTTTCCGCGACCGATGGCCTAGTGAGGGGAGCTTCTAATTTACCGTTTACTTATTACTCTTCAGGGCATAAACATGTGTACGTCTCTTCGATCTCTATTATAGTAGGCTCGGTGTTAAGGTATGGCTTGTTTTCCGAGTCGTACAAATGACGCACGAGGTCGTTCAGTGCTTCGTAGCACTCGATGCAGTCCATCGCGGTCTCCGGAAATGAGATTAAACGATTGCAGGACGAGCAGCGTATGGCTTCTTCGTCCCCGCCGACAATTAAATAATGACGCGTGACTGAGTTGTAAAATATGCGGTCGCGAAGAGGGAGGTTATTTTGGCACCTGTCGCAAATGATGGTGTGATTAATTTGGTGCTGGTGGAAGGTGGCCAGGCTACACAACGCGGAGTTAAGCCAATTGAAATATGGGGCTTGAGTTGAAAAATACCCGTTATGTGACATGCTTTGTTGGACGTTGCGACTTAGCTTTAGTATGGCGGTTGCTGTTGAAACTGTTGCCTATGCCTTGGTAGCCGCTCTGGTCAGGTGATGATCGTCCTCGTCCTTCCCGGCTGTCCGGTTGTCCTCGGGCCTCGATCGTGATACTTCTGTTTATGCACTACACTCACGTCGCGGTGTTGCATGCATGGAAGCGGGGATGCATGGAAGCGGGGGAGGTTAAGAGTGGAAATTAAGCGAAAAGCATTTGTGTATAAACTACCCTTTTATTACTACGATATAAAGGGTAAAAGAAGTGAGTTACAAAAGCACAATTTAAACTACGATTACATTAAAATTAAACTTACAGTAAAATTTGAAATAACGGTGGATTTAGGATTAGGTTTAGAATTAGAATTAGAATTGGAATTAGAATGTATCTTGATTTAGGATTTGAGTTAGAGTTTGAATTAGAGTGGATTTTCAAATTAGAATTAAGATTAGAATTAGAGTGACTCGCTTGGATTAACGCGAACTAGTAGCTCAGGGGGAACTCGGTCGCTACAATTGCGACACGGAACCGTCCTGGCTACACTAGCCCTGATCTCTACTGTCGAGTTCGAACTGCCCTGCGTCGCGGGCTGCATCTCTATTTATACGATTTTTGAGACAAAGCTCTGAAAAAAGCGCGGCAAGTCGGTACCCTTAGTGGGGGTTGCTGCTGATGCAACCACCACTTAGATTTCTTAAATGAGAAAACTCAAGTTCAAGTGCCGTGCGAGCGGACTTCTCCGCCGCGACCATCCGGCACTGAGAAATGTCAAGGAAATGTCAGTTCACGATTTTATGACTTTAACGGTCGCGCAACAGATTTCTCTGTCGCGGTGTCTTTCACGTGCCGTGCGAGCGGACTTCTCCGCCGCGACCATCCGGCGCTGGAAAATGTTGGATTGAGATTTTATTACTTTTCGAGTGTCGTAGGCGCAGTTTTCCTCTAGCAACCTTCCGTCACTGGAAAATGTTAAATATGATTTTACGACTTACTGGCCGTGCCTGCAGATCGCTCTGCCGCGACTATCCGGCGCTGGGAAATGTTAAATAGACATTAGTCTATGATTTTTACGACTTACTGGCCGTGCGTGCAGATCATTCTGCCGCGACTATCCGGCGCTGGAAAATGTTAAGAACAGGATGCGACCTGACAGTTAGATTTGTTAGCGAATGCCGGCTTGCCCGTCTGTTTTATACCGGTGTCGAAAGAAATTTATACTCGCAACGTCGCGGACGTGACACCCCCCCTCTTGGGGAAAGAAAAATGTTGAGTGATAGTTCAACATTTTTCTTACAAATTACTAGAACTAACGCTAAGTGTTCGAATAACAATTAAAGAAAATTTATTATGCTGAGGGACGCTCATTCTTAGGATCAAAATGTTAGAAAGGATTTAGAGATAGAAATTAACTTAATTACAAACAATTTTGGGATGATTAATACAACTTTCTTTCAAGGAGAATTTTTTACTCTGTTGAGGTATTTATGCAATTCGCCATATGATGTCTCGTTGTTGACGTCTTTGTTCTCTTGATTTTGGCGTGTCTCAGGGGCTGGTGCAGTAGGAGAATTAGTCGATCCAGGGAGGTTGGTTCCTTGAAGTGCAGCTGCTGACTTTGCGTTGACAAAGATATATTCCTGCGTCGGAGGCTTTGATCTCGGGTTGCCAAGATGTAATAGGAGGTTGGTGACCGAGCTCCAAATTGCGCCTAACAGATGTATACTCCATCCGTAGACAGAATGCAAGGCATATCCGTGTATCATTGTATCAATTACTAGTTTTGCTAGGCGGGCGATAACGAAGATAGCAAGCACTCCTGCACTTGCTGAACCAAAAGTTATGAATCCACTCCATATCCGTTTGCCTGTATTCTCTGCAATGTGGTTCAGGGCTTGTTCGTCGAGCAATCCCATCATTGAAATGCTCCCGTGTTCAATAGACTGGCCCATTGCGCCTCGTGCGATGATATTCAGAGTGTACGGTCGTTCGACAGGAAACATAATGTGATCCTTTAAGCGGTCGAGGTCTTCTGGTGTGTATATACCGCTCGTAGCTAGGTAGTCCGGGCTGATATATTTCCACTTTGGCTTTGTCAATGGTTGAATGATGGGTGGTGCCAGTATTTCGGTCGGCCTATTGTCTATGCGATACCATGTATCCTGTATCTTATACATACTTGGAATAAGGTTGTTGCAATCCCGCTGTGTTCCCTTCCTTGTTAGAATTCGGGAACGGGGTATCACGAAATAAGAGGTATTTCGGTAAGTAACCGGAAGTTCGTTGAAACAGTTTTCCGTGTGCCTTATTTTGCATTCGACGGGGACGCACTTGATTAGATGAATGACTTCCCCACTGGTGATTGCCGTATAGCCTGGAGTCTTCATAATGCGAAAGGCCATTTCGTCCGGTGCAATGCTAGCCAATGAGAGTGCGTTCCGAACGACTTGTGTTTCTAATGCACATTTCTGCTCCATGATGTCGCGGTATAATTGTGTGAGTTGTGTCTTCATATGCTTCTCTACGTAAAGGAACTTTGAATTTACGTAGGCAAATATGTCCAGATCGTTTAACGCTATTTTCGATCGGGTTTTGAAAGTGCGGCCCTTTTGTGTTTCCAAGATCAACAGCCTGGGATGTTCCGTTGGGTACAATTTATAACCGCATACATTGATTTCCCTTCCTTCCAGCTTGGTTAGTGCGAAGGTCGTCTCACGTGTGGTGACGGTGTAAATTATTGGTGACGTTTGATTCGGCTTCGGGGAGAGCCTATTTGCCAAACCTTCATAGATGACGTCATAATGATCGAATCGGCAGCTGTCTGTGGCGGCAATGCTCCAGTACGTCTCCGATCCGTCGGTGTCCTTGCACATCCGGCTGGCTGTAGAACATCGCGTGCCAGAGGGTAATATGATCTCCTTCGAGGATTTCTTAACGGACGCTTCGAAAGTACGGAGGACGATTTTCACAGATGCTTGGACGATTACCCGCTCCCATTCTCCATAGCCATCGGAATATGGTGCGCCCTCGCAAGTTGCATCCGTACCAGCTCGTCCAGCCAGCATGACACTGCGCCAGTGTGTGGTGTTTGGTTGCAGCCGGTCAATGACAGCTGAGCCGAGAGTTAAAGAGCCTGTCTCGTGAAGGCGGCGGCATCCGTCGGCTCCTAATTCTCGTAGGTATTCCTTGCGTCCATCTTTAATGACGGATACATGGGAATGCATCCCGCAATGGTACACCGTTCGATCTATTTTGACTAGGCACTGAGTCACAGAGATTCGATCGAAGTCGGACAACTGGAGTAACTGCATGTACACTTCCGTGTTAACAGGTTCGAGATCATCCACCTCACATGCTCCGATGTCCAGTAATGAAAGGGTTGTGATGTTGAGTCCTTCCCCGCTGCAATCGTATCCGATGAGTCCGTTTGCAATTAACGGTAATGTCGAAAGAATAAGGATGAGATGTGGATCCATGCTGCGTCTTTGTGTACGCTGGTCGTTTCTTTACTGCCGACGATCCTTTGCCTGAGTCGGGTCCGAGGATCGGGTCCGGCGGGAACATCTGGCGTGGCGTCGCTATACCTAAGGAGGAGTGGGGATGTTTCCTACGGCTAACTTAAGTTTATCGGTGTGAACCGTACGCGTTTTATCTCTTTTTATTTCTAACTTAACGTTTTTGTTTTCTAATACTTCAATTATTTTATAAGGTCCCGTATATTGGCTAGATAGCTTATTTTTCAAGGGTTCCCTCAGCATGTACACGAAGTCACCTATATTAAAGTTTTGCGGTCGCATTTTTCGGTCATAGTAGCGTTTGGATTTTAATTTAGAATTAATTAAATTTTCGCTTGCTATATTCTGAACGTCGCGAATTTTATTGAATAGATCGCTTAGGTATTGGGAATAAGTTTCAATTTTTTCCATGTCTAGTGGAGGGTCGCTTGACGGAGTTTCGGCGACTTTCCCGAAAACGAGCTCATGTGGCGTGTACCAGGTACCCTCGTGCACGGTGGTATTATAAGAAAAACACGCTAGCCTGAAATACTCATTCCAATTATCCTTTTCGACAAATTGTTTCAAATATTCACACAAAACATGGTGGGATCTTTCCACAGAGCCGTTCGATTGCGGCCTATATGCAGTGGTTCTGCATTGTTTGATTTTAAATTTTCGTGCCATATTTTTCATGAGGCTGCTTACAAAGTTTCTACCTTGATCAGTGAAAACCGCTTTAGGAGCGCCAAACGTACAAATAAATTCATTTACAAACCCTTCGGCTATGTCTGAGGCGGTAGTACGCCTTAATGGAATAGCGAGGGAATATTTGGACAAAAGGTCTTGAATGGTGAGGATATAACTGTACCCATCTTCGGTCATGGATAGAGGACCCATAATATCCATAGATATTTTCTCGAACGCGCTGTTGGGAGTGTCTGTTAGAGTCATTGGTTGTCTGGTTTTTAAACGTACTAATTTCTTTAATTGACAATCGCGACAGTTGCGAATAAAGTTTTGTACATCCTCTTTTATTTTAGACCAATGGTATTTGTATTTAATTCTATTTAGAGTTTTAGTGACTCCTTTATGGCCACCTATCGCGGAGCAATGATTTTCTTTGATGATGTCCGCGCGGTCTTGTTCCGAAGGAATCTTTATCTCGTTAGAACAAATTATGATTTTGACCGGAGAGTCTCTAAATTCTCGCGCCAGGAGGGTGCGAACTGTATTCCGGGTGATGTCGATAACTGGACCTCTAGCCAGTGATACTGTCTTGAGCTGGAGCTCGTTGACTACATCACGAAGTGAGCCTATCACTTCTTTTAATGTCTCTAACTGTAAAGTGGCAGAGACGCGTTCTTCAATTATGAGTGCGATTAAATTTTTCTTCCCTAAATTAATGACCTTTGCGCGGCCCACCATAGTTCCTTCTATCCGCGGTAATTGATTTGATTCCCGTAGGATGCGCGCTCCGATATCGCACGGTTCGCCATTTAGCGTTGTAAAGATCACGATATTATCGTTACGAGTCTGTAGATTGTCGCGTACGTCAATTATTTGAGCTTCGTTTGGAAGTGGCAGTTCGTTTGCAGGGTCTGAGAGGGGTTCGTCTGATTCGGAGTCACTTTCGCTGTCGGATAGTGATTCTATGTCTGAGGGAAGATCAAATTTTACGACTTTTTGAGGGCGCGATTTCTCGGTCGCATTTGGCTCAAGTGGGTGCGTCAGGTCAGTGTTTAAGTTTTGTGACGGTTTTATTGCAGCCGGCTGTCGGTTTTTAATGCGTTCGGACCGACGAAGCGGTGTTGTGTTTCGTTTATCTCGGGATAAGGGGAAGATTCCGTGGGAAACAGGGTTTCTAGATAGAGCGTCTGCGTTTGCATTTGCTTTTCCAGCTTTGTATACAACTTCGTAATCATACTCGGCTAATTTTAAACGCCATCGAACGAGTCGTGATGTGGGATCCTTTACTGAATGTAACCAAACGAGAGGTTTATGGTCGGTGACAAGGGTAAACTTTCGCCCATAGAGATATGGTCTAAAGTAATTGACACAATAAACGATAGCCAAAAGTTCTTTTTCTATTGTAGAATAATTACTTTCGGTGTTCAATAGACGTGATGTGTACGCGATCGGTAAATCTTTCCCTATAGTGCCTTGACTCAGCACGCCGCCAATAGCGTAACCCGAAGCGTCGGTTGTCACAACAAAAGGTTGCGTGAAATCCGGATACTGTAGTATCGGTTTCGAACATAATGCTTGACGTAATTGCGTGAAGGCCTCCTCCTGCGCTCCTGACCAAACAAATGCTTTATCTTTCTTTAATAGGGTTGTCAACGGCTTTGCGGTCTTTGAAAAATCCGGTATGAACCGGCGATAATATCCCGCGAGCCCTAAGAATTGTTTGATGTTTTTAGCGCTTGTAGGGCGGGGAAATTTCTCTACGGCCTGGACCTTTTGTGGGTCAGGTTTTACTCCGTCCGCGCTTATTACATGACCTAAGTATACGACTTCCTTTTTCAGAAACTCGCACTTGTCTGGTTGGAGTTTCAGATTTGCTTTCCTGAGTCTGTCGGCTAACTTGCTAAACTTAATAATATGCTCACGCAATGAGCTGGCATATAAAACTATATCGTCGAGGTATACAAATAACTCCGTGCCTTGTAGGCCCGATAACACCTGATCCATGAGGCGTTGAAACGTCGCAGGGGCGTTTTTCAGCCCGAACGGCATGCGATTAAACTGATAGTGCCCGTAAGGCGTGGAGAAAGCCGTCTTCTGCGCGTCTGCTTCATACATTGGTATTTGATGAAAACCTGACACTAAATCGAATACGCTGAGGTATTTCGCGCTGCCTAACTGGTCTAAAATTTCCGTGATGTTCGGCAGGGGGTATGCGTCACCGACCGTTTTTTCGTTTAGAGCGCGGTAGTCTATTACCATGCGCCATCTTTTATTTCCTTGAGAGTCGGCCTTTTTCGGCACAACCCACAAAGGAGAGTTGTAAGGCGAATCGGAGGGGGAAATAACTCCGTTCTCTAGGAGGGTTTGAACTTGTGTGTTTATCTCCTCCTTATGGATGGGGGGAAAGCGATATTGCTTCGTATGGATTGGAATTTCGTCGGAGGTGGTGATTTTATGAGATGTTACGCTCGTACAACCGAGCTTGTCTTCCGGGAGTTGGAATAGGTCGCTATGCTTCTCTATAATTTCATTCACGTGTTCCGATTCTTCATGATTTAGATGCTCGAGTCGAAGTAATTTTTTAATTTTTTCAATACGGTCGCCGTCGGAGGCGTCTACCGTTGATATAGAAGCTACACGATGCCCTGGGGCAGGATTATCTTTTACTTTGATTGGATTTAGAATACTTCCCGCGCCGCTAACGGGGGGATTTCGAGAACTAGAATTGATTTGATTTAGAATGTTTTTCGTGTCACTAATGGAGTTTTGAGAACTAGAAACGAACGATTCTAGAACTTTTCCCGCGCCGCTAACGGGGGGATTTCGAGAACTAGAATCGACTTGACTTATGACATTTCCCGCGCCGCTAACGGGGGGACTTTGAGAGATCAAGTTCTTGTAATTCGATTGTAGGCACAATTAATTCGCGATCTGTATCGCTCGAATTCACTACTTGGATGTAAGCTTTCCCGTCTCTATTTGTAACGACGGCGTCACCGAGATATACGCCCTCACAGACACTAAGTCGCGGTACGTATCCGACGGCTACCTCTGGGTTCTTTATCCTAAGATAAAAGGTAGCTCTAGATCGGCTCGGTATAACAACCGTTTCACGATGAGCGAAAGGAATCTCGGTTCCTCGCCATTGGACGACTCGTTTAACAAAATCTATACTCGCGAAGTCACGGAGGAAATCCGATCCTAGGATACCTTCCTGTACGATCGGGAAATTATTTGGAACTACGTGAATGTACACGGGGTAACCCATGAAATTTATGTAAGTGGACCCGAGTGTTTCTACCTGCCCGTCGGTTATGCCGCTAAGGCGTAACGTGTCACTCCGACACACGGGTGTCTCGGGATGAATGCTTCTTTCTTTTACGAGATTTGGTGCGGCCCCGGTGTCGACCATGAAATTTGTCTCTTGTAGTAGGCCGACCGCTTTCACAGCGATGGTGGGGGCATGAGAAAAGTCTGAGGAATTTAGGACTGCGACTCGGGCGTTTCGACCGCTGTCGCTTCGATAGGATTGACTGGACGCGAGCGAGGGTGGGGAGGCCCGTCTCGAGGAGCGTCCGCCCGCCTCGAGGGGCTGTTCTCGTTTCCCTGCCTCGCCTGAGAGTTATTATACTCTCGTTTTCGGCATTCTTCGATTTCGTGCCCGGAGTATTTACAATATCGACACCATTTTCCGGGCGAACTGTTGTAATTTCTAGAGGCGTTATTGTCGCCGGCTGCTCGAGCCCCTCTATTATATCGATAACTGTCGTTACGACTTGAGTCATGGGTATCGCGGCGGCGAAAATCGTATGTCTCGTTACGGCGCGGATCGTAGTACCGGGCGCTTTCCGGTCGCCAGTTGTCTCGTGGCGGGCTGCTCGGTTGCTTGCCCGGCGGATAATCGCGACTATACGGACGTACGGTGCTAGGTCGAGGGTGGGACGCCTTTCTGTACCGCGCTCCAGCCTACGTGAACTCTCATATCTTTGCATTTCTAATTCATCTCGTTTTGCAATTGTTTTAACAGCGGCAAATGCTTCGAAAGGACGGAGCTGTTTTTCGGGTTCGAGTTGCAAACGGAATCGTAATGGTAGCCCCGCGCAGAAAGATCTAGCTGTTAGCTCGTCGATTTCTGCAATGACCTGAGGACTCAGTATACCGTGAGCTCGACGCTCCGAATCGAGGATGGCTGCCCTAAGCTCTTTTACGCGACTAATATAATCTAAGATGTGTTCGTTGGCTTTAAGATAAACCGTACTGAGTTCTCCGCGATACTGGGCTATAGTATTAGCGGACCCGAACGCTCCGTTTAAAAGATCGATTAACTGAGTTACTGTATCGCAGGGTTCGTCTTCTACCGCGGAATATGCACGACCACGAAGTTTGTTTATTAACAATCTCGTTAGTGATTTTTCGTAATTTGACGGCACAATATCGCGGGCACGTCGGCATGCGCGCGCGAATTGTGAAAGAGGGACGTTGTAACCGTCAAAATGTGTTACACCCTCGGTCGCTTCGCGAAGAGATATCTTGGGCATGTGCGTTGCATGCGCGTCGGATGCGGGTTCGTTAAATGAGGAGTGCCGATCGTTGGAATCAAAAAATGGCTGTCCTGGAGGTAAGCTCGGACTGTGCGCTTCCGGACGTCTATTTTCGACCTCGTGCCTGAGTGAATTAATCTCGCGCATTATCTCATTCTTTAGCGCCGCGAACATATTTCTTACGTCGGATGCAAGAGTCGAATCTGCTTCTTTATTGCGTTCGAGTGCTCTACGTTCCTTTTCCAGTTGCATTCTCTCGCGGTCTATCGCGGCGGCTTCGTCTCTTAATCGTTTTTCATGTTTATCTTGTGCTAACCGTACTGCACCTAATTCTTCTTCGGTAAGGGCCGTTTTGGCCATGGTCTTCGCGGAGTTCCGGGTTTCCATTATCGGAGCGATCGATCCCACCGCTGTCACCAGAATTATGTTACGTCCCGACCGAGCGCGGTCGCCGTTGAGCGGAATACGCGCGTTTCGGCGAAACTGGCTGTTTCGAAGCCTAAGCTTCGGGGACTCCACAGCCCAGGAGCGGATCGCGTGGCCGGATTTACCAGCGGACGGGCCCGATTTTCCGCGACCGATGGCCTAGTGAGGGGAGTTTTATAACTTCAGAAGGGGTGCCGCGAGAGCGCGAGTATGGTGGCGTCAGAATCGTTCCAGGGGCCTGGATACGCGTTATGTGACATGCTTTGTTGGACGTTGCGACTTAGCTTTAGTATGGCGGTTGCTGTTGAAACTGTTGCCTTGGTAGCCGCTCTGGTCAGGTGATGATCGTCTTCGTCCTTCTCGGCTGTCCGGTCGTCCTCGGGCCTCGATCGTGATACTTCTGTTTAGGCACTACACTCGCGTCGCGGTGTTGCATGCATGGAAGCGGGGGAGGTTAAGCGTGGTAATTTAAGCAAAAAAGCATTTGTGAATAAACTACGCTTTTATTACTACGATATAAAGCACTACGATTACATTGAATTTAAGCTTACAGTAAAAATAACGATGGATTTAGAGTTAGACTTAGAATTAGAATTAGAATTGGAATTTGGATGTGTCTCGATTTAGGATTTGAGTTAGAGTTTGAATTCGAATTAGAATTGAGATTGGAATTGGAGTGATTCGTTTGGATTAGCGCGAACTAGTAGCTCAGGGGAACTCGGTCGCTACAATTGCGACACGGAACCGTCCTGGCTACACTAGCCCTGATCTCTACTCTCGAGTTCGAACTGCCCGGAGTCGCGGGCTGCATCCCTATTTATATGATTTTGAGACAAAGCTCTGAAAAAGCGCGGCAAGTCGGTGCTCTTAGTGGGGGTTGCTGCTGATGCAACCACCACTCAGATTTCTTAAAATGAGAAAACTCAAGTTCAAGTGCCGTGCGAGCGGACTTCTCCGCCGCGACCATCCGGCACTGAGAAATGTCAGGGAAATGTCAGTTCACGATTTTATGACTTTAACGGTCGTGCGACAGATTTCTCTGTCGCGGTGTCTTTCAAGTGCCGTGCGAGCGGACTTCTCCGCCGCGACCATCCGGCGCTGGAAAATGTTGGATTGAGATTTTATTACTTTTCGAGTGTCGTAGGCGCAGTTTCCTTCTAGCAACCTTCCGTCACTGGAAAATGTTAAATATGATTTTACGACTTACTGGCCGTGCGTGCAGATCGCTCTGCCGCGACTATCCGGCGCTGAGAAATGTTAAATTGAGATTTTATTACTTTTCGAGTGTCGTAGGCGCAGTTTTCTTCTAGCAACCTTCCGTCACTGGAAAATGTTAAATATGATTTTACGACTTACTGGCCGTGCGTGCAGATCGCTCTGCCGCGACTATCCGGCGCTGGAAAATGTTAAGAACAGGATGCGACCTGACAGTTAGATTTGTTAGCGAATGCCGGCTTGCCCGTCTGTTTTATACCGGTGTCGAAAAAATTTATACTCGCAACGTCGCGGACGTGACATATGATTTACAGCAGGTAACAGTAGGTCTCTTTGATAGCGCTAAATAACTAATACCGCCTTTGCATAAAATTAAATTTATCAACTAATTTTATAAGAATTTATTCCTTAGTATCATCTTAAACATTGAACGTTAATTGAAAAAAATTCCGTTAAATGAAAGACAAATAAAGGACAGAATGTTAAAATATAGAAAAAAAATTAAGTTTCAGGGAAATAAATAAATTTAAAAAACAGTTACTTGAAATAAAGAACTGTCCTCTGAAATAAAGAATGTTCATTGTAGTTACCGATGGGCCAATTTTGATCCGCGACAGCTTGAAATAATTTTCAGCAGGACGAGACGGAACGGCGACTGGAATTCTTCGTGCGAAGAGAGCGAAGCGCAAGCAAAAACGAGAAAAACGGACGCTTGCGTGCTATGCGAGCCGAATCCACAATTCCGGGGATCGACAACACTATAGGTGCAGAAAAATACGACACGATCGTCGCGCGAGCGATTGAACGCGATCCGCGTCTAAGCGCTTTTACACGATTTTATGTTACAAACAGAAATCGTCGCAATGCCTAGATCACGGTTGCAATTCGATCGACGCTCGAAATCTCGATGGCTTTGTGTGATGCAGCGGAAATGGCAAACTTTGGCTATCTTACTCCCGCCTCGGAATAACGTTTGACTTTGATGATGAGTCCTAATTAAAGAGCGTCGATCTTGCTCAGCAGCTCCCAACGAAATAACGGATTTTGGCGCAAACCGCGGAGGATTAGGCTTATGTTCCCAAACTTTCTATCGAAGAGGGGGGAAATCTTTTACGACAGATCGAATATTCGAGACTTGAAATATTTCTGAAAGAACAACATCTCTGTTAGACAAAAATACATTTACAGTTGGCTACAGATGCATAAATAAAATCAACAATTTCATAAAAGTACATAAAGACAAAATGGAGGGGGACTGCAATGTTTATAAGATTTTCTGTAATGACTGCGATGCCACATATATGGGGCAGACGAAGAGGCAACTGAGGACTAGAACAAAAGAGCATATTAATAATATAAAACTTGATCCTTCAAAACACTCAGTCATAACAAACCATAGAATATTTTTTGACCACTCCTTCAATTAGAAGGAAATAAAAATTCTTGACACCGAAGAAAATGACCAAAAGAGATTAATTTCCGAAATGATACATATAAAACAAACAAACGGACTAAACTCACAGAATAACACAGATCTCCTTCATGATTCTTATTTTTGTTTACTCGACTCGCTTAAATACAAAGATACGTTACTGACTCCTGCTTTAACGGTTCTGCTTCACTTGTGCTCCGTCTGTCTCAACAACAGGACCATCGACGATAGCGAACGTTTATACAATTACCGTCAAAGTACTTTTCCAAGTAAGTTGCTTTAATTTATCTACGGGAAAATTTTCGATTCATATAAAACAATAAACTCCATCGTCATATAGAAAACAAACGCGGCAAATACTACATTTGAAAAATAACTTGCATATGGAGCCGCGAGTGAGTTTTCATCATGTCGTGAGTTCCCATCATGCAAAGGGAGGAGAAAAAGTCAGTGCTACTGAAAGGATTCAACACTGGGCCAAACATACACAAACACACACATACACACACGCATACACAACATCGGATGCACGATTGCCCGTTCGCCATCTAAAGAATCACAGACGGTATACGATACACGATATGTTTTTTATAAAGAAAGAGAATTTAGGGAAAACTGTTATCTTCAGATAATTTAAACAAAATGAACTTTTAATTACTACATATATGTACTTTATAGGCTGATGAAGGCTAAGTAAAGCCGAAACGTCGTCCCTAATTATTTGTATTACTTAATTAATTATATTATTGTAATTCAAATTGTAATCAAAATTGCTTATTTAATTGTGCTCGTTAATTTGACCGTTCTAATATTATACTCTTTGTTTAAATATATTATATATTTCTATTATTTAATATAAATTCGATTATTTTGATTATGTCTCTCTCGAATATTATATACACTCATTAACTGTTATATTATTTGTTGATGCAAAAAGACAAATTATTATAATTTAATATCATCAATTTAATATACTAATTAATTTTATGCATGTTATATATATATATATCGCTGTATTTCTATTCATGAATTTTCATGTTTTTTATTCATGATTTTACTTGTGCATTATATAATTATTGTTTTGTAAACCTAAGAAACTTTTATTGATTTTTTTTATCAATATTACTATTAATTTCATTTTTTCTATCATGTTTTATATTTTCAATTTAATAATAATTTACATTAATTGCATTACTTATCGATAAAAGAAAATTTTCATTTAACTTGGACTGCAGACATACATAATTATAATGGATAGCCATATAACACACAGCATTCAAAAAGAATTCAGGTTTATATTACCAATACTGAGTTCATTTTGAAAGGCAAAAAGAATTCTTTCTTGACTTTTTCTTTTTTTTTCAGAAAAAGAATTCTTTTGGCATTTCAAAATGAACCCAGTATTGGTGATATAAACCTGAATTCTCTTTTTAACTTTTTGAATTCTCTGTGCTATTTGGGTATATAAGAAAATATAAGAATAGGGCTATATAAGAAAATAATTAGTGTCGTATTGAAGGTGAAACTGATTCTCTATCAAATATTGTTAATCACATTATGTCTAGAAAGACATGTTAGTTTTCATGATATAAAAATCATAAAAATTTCATGATATTTACATTAACAATCTATGATGGTGAATCACCTTCAGTACACCAAATATTTTCTTATATGTATCACTATATATCTGCAGTATAAGTTAAATAAAAATTTCCTTTTAACCTTCATGGTTTACATTTTAATTCCATTTTAAAAAGACTGAAATATAATTACTGTCTGTAAAAAAAGTAACAGAAAATGTATGTCGTTTTCATATATTATATGTTTTATTGATAGATTATGTTTATACTCTATGAAACAAAATTTTTAATTTACTAATAAGCAGGATTTGAAAAAATCTTGGTTTTTTTTTTAAAAAAACCTAACCCAGTAGGGTTTTTTCGGATTTTATTGGGTTTTTTGGGGTTTTATTGAATTTTTTCGAGTTTTATGAGTTCTTATTTTTTTATTAACTACTAATAATTAATAAAATTTGCTTCAATTGATAATTCTAATATGAATTCTAACATGATTCTGAATTTAATTTGATCGACTTATTAATTTATCGATTTAATTTATTTATCTAGTTATTTATTCATTTAATTTATTAATTAATCTAATAGATGTACATATATTTATATAAGGGACATTGTATGTCAGATCGAGTCTTTAGATCCAATTAATTTTTATTAAATTTATTTTTTTACTAAAAATTCTGCTATCTTGTATGTATGAGGTTTTAAAAAATTTGTTACGTATACTACAATTTTTAAATAAATTTGCTATAAAAAATAGAGTTTTTAATTAATTAATATTTGAAAAAAGATAAAAATTAAAGCAAAATTAAACAATTTTTAAAATTTTCTTAAAAAAGAGATAAAAAAGATTTTATCATGTAAAAAGTCTAAATCCCGAGTTTTATTAAGTTGGAGCCACCTCAGCAAATCCCCTAATAAGAGTAGGGAATACAGAGTACATCAGAGAGTTTTAAAATTTCGTTTACTGCATTTTAAAATTGTTAATTTTTTACTGTGACAAATATTATAGTAAATTTTTAGATTTTGCATGTCCGATGAATATTATAAAATGTGAATTGATTTATGAGTAAATAAATAATGTGTACTATTAATAAAATTGCATGTATTTGTGTATGTAAGCATATACATTTCACACTAAATGGTGAACTTTTGTGTATACACTCCATTTTTATGTACACAAAATTAATTGTCATTTCATACTTAATTGTAATATACTTGGAGCATGTATTGTATGTACAATTTTCTATTGCATAATGTATTCAAATGTTCCGTTTTCAATTCATTTCAATTATTTTGACAAAAAAGTGTAACTACACAGACGCGTAGTTTTAAACGTTGGCAATATTTTCATAAATATATTTTTAAACGTCAATAAACATTTCTTGAGGAAAAAAAGTTTTTTTCTTGTCCAAAATGTTGCATAAAATATTTAAAGTCTTTTTAATAATTTTTACAATACACACAAATATACATATCTATATTCCTTACATATTAAGAGCCACTAATATGACTTTCAAAATTTACTAAATTTTACAATATGTATAAATACACATATAAATCTACAATTTCTTACACTCTAAAAACTCTACTACAATTTAAATATAACTGCTTTCTATGCATGCAATGGTGATTTTGACTACACAGAATTTTACCCAAAAACTATTTCTCGACCGAACGCCTATATACGCACTGCACTGTTCAATTTGTTACAAAAGTTGTAATTATGACATCTTTTAAATCTTCTATCTTTAAAATTATTTGCTTGGCCCTGTTTATAGCAGCAGTAGGCAAAATTGAACGAGGCATGTCAAAAAAATATAAGCACTTTCTCAACCTTAATATGAAACAAAAGAGAAGACGATTAGACGCAAGAAAAAATTATCCAAACGTCTGTCAGTTCGCAAATAACGAATCGGGCAATATGTCGTCTGACAATGAATCGGTGCAAATTTCGGCATCGCATCGTGCTCCATCTACATCTACAGGTGACGCTCTCCGTAATGACGAATCGACTACTGACATTCATACTTTTGATACTTCTGATGGAAATGAAGATATTAATGATAGTGAAGGCACAACAGAAGAAGAAATGCAGGAGCAAGAAATAAACACTGACGAAACTAATGAAGAAGACGAAGAAAGCGAGAACAATGCAGATGACGAAGGAAGCGAGGACAATGCAGATGTTCATAGTAATGAAAATATGTCAAACTCTTCCGAAAATAATAATATGCATCAAAATCTGAATGACCTGAAGTTAAAAGCACTGAGACAATCATTTTTATTGACTAATTTAAACCATAAGCAAGGCAACATACTGCTGAACACATTGCGTGAGTTCCCATTTAATCTCACTTTTTTGCCGAAACACACGAGAACGTTACTTAAAACTCCTACTGATGTGGCCTCGCGGCTCGTTCAATATATCAATGGAGGAGAATATCTTTACTTGGGTTTCAAAAGTACCCTTATAAAAAAATTGAAAACCTTTCCCGAAAATACCTTGCCTGAAACAATACAAATTGATTTTAACACAGACGGCGCTCAAATTCATAAGAGTGGCACGAACCAATTTTGGTCTTTTCAATATCGGATTTATAATTGTATTGATAAAAGACCAATTGTAGCGGATGTCTTTAAAGGAACACAAAAACCATCAAATTGTTTTCAATTTTTTGAATATTTTGTTCAAGAACTCGTAGAAATTCGTGAAGAAAGTGGTATCCTCATAAACGATCGGTGGTATCCAATTCAAATTCGATGCTTTATTGCAGATGCACCAGCGAGAGCTTTTGCATTAAATCACTATGGGCATATATCATCTAACGCATGTTCGAAATGCAAAATTGAAGGACGTCGTTCTGCAGTGACGTCATTATTTCGGGAAACGACGATTTTTCCCGGGACTTGTCACCCGCTAAGAATGATGAAGAATATAGCGAAATGGTGGATGAAGATCATCACAAAGGGCCAAGTCCCTTAAATCAAGTATTAGGACTAGTAACGTAAGTTCCTTTTGAACTCTTTTATATATCGGGAATGTGAAGAAAGTGTTGGCCAGTCATGTTTATGGAAAATATAGACATGAAAAATTTACTAAAAGAAAGTTAGATGTTTTGGATTCAAGAATGACGGAACTTCAAATCTACTGCCCCACGGAATTTAATCGTCGTCCAAATAAAATCTCCATGTTTCATCAGTTTAAAGGCACAGAATTTAGGCAACTCTTGCTATATACAGCTCCAGCTGTCCTAGAAAATATTTTAGACAAAGATCATTACAAACATTTTCTTCTCTTACACTATGTACTGAGTCTCCTTAGTTTGGAAAATGTTTTGAAATGTACTTGTACTGCCAAGTATCATTACAGCACATGATCTACGTCATCATGTGCGAGGAACTGTATGGAGAACAGTTTCTCTCATATAATATCCATGGTCTTCTGCACGTAGTCGATGATGTTATGCGATTAGGCCCGTTATAGATTCGTATAGTGCGTTTTGTTATGAAAACAATATGCGTGAATTCAGGAAATTTATACGAAAACCGCACTTGCCTCTACAACAGTTTTACAGAAGAATTTATGAATTAAATGGTCTTGTTTTAATTCCCGTCGACAAGGGAATCCACATTCGTTTTTCAAAAATCCACACGGACCTCTCATTGAGCCTGCCTATCATTACCGGCAATATCGAAAAATGCAAGTTGGAAATATAACGTTCTCTACCGCTCTTCGTGATAGTTGTTGCATCATAAATAATGGAGAAATCTGCGTTATAGAGAATATAATGCATTCAGAAAGGAACACGCTGTTTATCGTTAGAAAATTTTGAATACAGATTCATCCATACAATGTTGGTATAACATCTGATGTGATAGGAGGATATCACTGTTCAAACTTGTCAACTGCATTTGAAACAATCAATTTAAGAGATGTTAAAGGCAAGATGTACAGGATGCCGAAGTGGAGCGGTAGAGAAGGTCAAGAAGAGCGCATTATTAGAAATGAATGGATCTGTGTGTCGCTCATTACACCCTTGATACAACCTGACTATTAAATAATTCATAAATTCAATATTAAATAAATTTTATAAAATAGTAACTAATAATAAACTTGTATACATACTATTTCTGTCAATAATTAAAACAAATATATACTGCAAGTATACATTTCAGTAAAATTCCACATAGTATGCAATTCAAAAATAATACATTTTAATATGTACAAACTTACACATAGATCATATAATGTCAATGAGAAATATCAGTAATTTTTCACTCATAGTAATCACTCAACCATTTCAAAATATTATACAAGCAGTGTAACTTACATTCCAACGCAAACTTTTTTATCCATTAAAGCAAACAAATATGGAGGATAGCAAGAAAAGAATGATAAAAAATAGATATTATAGAAAATCAAGTATAAGTGGACGAGTAATTAAAACGCCAAAGAATATAATGACTACATCTTCGGAAGAAGAACGTAGAAAGCAGAAAAAAAGAACAGCCAGCAATATTCAATGCAAACGGAGTTAAACAAACTTGGAGCACTTGTACAAAATATGTCAAAAAATGACACCTTTATTCCTTATACCGATGCAACTAACACAAGCAAATCAATTGATACAGCTTTAAATTCAACTATGAAAGATTCGTAAATAAATTTTAGTAGTATCACGATTATAATCTTCATTCGACAAAATTATATTAACCGTGTAAAAATCATTGCATGAATGTATAAAGCCAACCTGATTTATACTTTAATAACCACATTGTAATATCAATTTTAAATGCACAAAATTATTTGTGATCACAGTACATAATATTGTTCATAATTGTTATATTTCTTTCAGACAACAAAGAAATTTAAACGTTGTTCCCGAACCAATGAAGCACACAGGTGATTACAGTCGATCTATTGATAGTTTTATAAAGGAAATATCGGAAAATATGCATTCTATTCGTAATCACGCACTCGATGCAACAAACATGCAAGAGACTTGCACATACAATAATAATCAAATCATTGAAGATAAATTAATGTGAGTATATTCAAATTCATGTTCAAATATTTTAGAATTTTATAATTGTAGACCAGACCTGTTAACGTACGGAACTGACTGTGAGGGAAACATGTACACAAGTATTAGTATTATACAAATTATCTTGTTACGTCCAGAGTTGAAGTAGGATAGGTAAAACATGGAGGGAGAAAGGAGAGACGTAACAGCTTGAGAATGTGCCCACGAGGCACAGGCAGGGCCGCGTCGACAACCCAGAATATATGGGTCAATGGGTCCACAGCGGGGGGCCCAATGACAAACACTCAGGGTGTCTTGCGTCCCCCGGTCCTGTTTTGTGGCAGCAAATTTAATTGCTTTACCTCGGGATCGGACCTAGTGCTTGGCTTAATAGAGCAAGAGATTATGAGTGAGGTGGAGAAATTAATTAAACTCCTTATAATCGGTCATTGATTTATTGAAAGAAAATGTGAAAGATAATTATGTATATAAAAAAAAAGGATTAACTCTATGTTAAAGTAATTTATTACAGATTAGAGCTGTTAAGGAACATAATTTGATAATACAAAAAATCCGCAGACTCGCGATAGAAAGCTCGAGGTTAACAATACACATATATATATATACACATATATATATATATATATGTGTTTACATTTATAATATCCTATATTAGTGTAACGAACAGAGTATTCGGACGTGTGTATGTGTAATCGTGTCCATATTTCTCTGGAAATATTACTCGGTAATTTCGCTTACCGTAGCGAAATTGGGGCGAAAATGATTAAGGAACATTAATTTCGGGACTAGACAATAACTTGGGTACGTGTGGGGAAAAAAAACGGGAATAGCTCCGTCAGGAGAGAGGTGGGGAAGGTAGGCGCGAACGGTTTCCAAATCGAACTGGTCGGGCCCGACTGAAAATGCGCCAGGAGGGAGGGGATTGGAACACAAAGGGAGGACAGACAGGATGGCGTTTAAAGACTGGAGGGGGCCAGGAGCGAAAAACGAACGAGGTGGAAGTGGTGGAAGGTCGTCTAGATATTCCACGCTGGGGACAGGAGAAGGGGGAAGAGGCCCATCCTCGAGATCGTGGGATCCGAAGATCGGAGCCTCTAAGGGAGGTTCTTCCTCCTCCTCGAGATCGAGGAACCCGGGGCTCGGAGATCTTCGCAGAAATCCGTCCTCCCCGAAGTCCGGAACCTCGGGGTTTGGAGGTGGAGACAGGGAGATAGGAGAATCGGGGAAGATCCTATACGTGAGTTGACTCGAAATAGAGGCGGGGGAGTTTGCTTGTTCGGAGGGGTTGACGGTTCCTCTTCGTCGAGAGCGACTGGAGAGTAAGAGGGTTCAGCGAGTAAATTTATGTGTTCAGAGGGGGTCGACGGTTCCTCTTCGTCGAGAGCGACTGGTTCAGAGAAAGAATTGGTGGGCGTGTTACCGGAAGTTATTGAGATGTTGAATTGTTTGTTGTGTAATGTTCCTAATTTCAATAAGTTAGCGATAAACGGTGTTGCTTCAGAAGGGAGATTGAGCGACGCAGCAAGCTTTCTTGCTCTCCGGTTTCTGCGATTGCGACGGTGGCGGGCTCCGGCGCGAGACTTATTTTTGTGTATTTTGGGTGGAATATGGTTATTCACTAGAACGAAAATAACAAAATGTTTGACCCGCTTTTCTCTCTAATATACGAAAGAGAAAGAAGAGAAGAAAAAAAAGGAAATAAATAAATAAAAACAATAGAAAAAGAAAAAAAATAAATAAAAAGGGTTTTTAGCTGGAGAGAGGAGAGGGGAAGGTAGTTGAATTAGAAAATAATGTGAGTCTGAATCGAATCAGAGGATAGCGATTCGAATCCAGAAAGTCTAAATTTCTTTGAATCAAATCGAACCGAAACTCGATTTAATCCAGAATGGAAATCAAAATTGAATCAAATCAAACAGGGTTTGATTCAATCCAGAAGAATAAGGGTATAATTTCCTTTAAATCAAACGAGCCGGGACTCGATTTAATCCAGAATGGAAATCAAAATTGAATCGAATCAAACAGGGTTTGATTCAATCCAGAAGAATAAGGGTATAATTTCCTTTGAATCAAACGAGCCGGGACTCGATTTAATCCAGAATGGAAATCAAAATTGAATCGAATCAAACAGGGTTTGATTCAATCCAGAAGAATAAGGGTATAATTTCCTTTGAATCAAACGAGCCGAGACTCGATTTAATCCAGAATGGAAATCAAAATTGAATCGAATCAAACAGAGTTTGATTCAATCCAGAAAAATAAGAGTATAATTTCCTTTGAATCAAACGAGCTAAGACTCGATTTAATCCAGAATGGAAATCAAAATTTAATCGAACCAACAGAGTTTGATTCGATTTGGAGGGGAAATTGTAATGTGAATATGTATAAATCACCCGTAAGAGAGAAAAGCCCGTCAGGAAAAATAAACTTATAATTGAAACTTACTACTTGTTGGTTGAACTATTAGAGTTGTCAAATGTGGTACTCTCGGGCCGCAGACCTCCAAACTGGGACCGGACTCAGCGGGAGACGAACAATTCAGCCAAAAGGATAGCAGGTGCGATGGAGAATGGTTGGCAGATCCCAAATATGCCCGCTCTCACTATAGCACTTTCCAGTCAGCCAAAATTGCGAGTGCGATGGGGAACGGCCGCCAGATCCCGGATATGCCGGTTTTCGCTATAGCACCTTCCTGATCGAGATTTGTGCTCCGCACGAGCTTAGAGGCCGCGGATCCGAGAGTCGCAGAACTCGGGCATGCAAGATACCACGGAACTGCGATTCGGACTGTGAACTGTGTACTACGAACTACGAACTGGGTACTGCGCGCTCCGCTGGAAGACGCACCTATTTATACTATTTTTCATCTATGATTCCCTTTGTCCCTTCGAGGGCCGTGTACACCACTTTATTCATTAATACACCCACGTACAATATTTACTTTTACGACTTTTTTATATTCCTCGGTAATTGTTATCCGAGAAAGCGGCAGGTTTGACAATTGAACTCTCAGAAGCATTAAATGTCAAAAAATTCTTTGATTTGTTGCTATGCGGGTGTCGGGCATCAGAACTCAAAGGGATGCACACGTGCGTCTTCCAGATCCCTGATTTTACTATCTTGAGTGTTTCCGGTACCGAGCAACGGTGTCACCTCAGATCTCCTCAATTGATGAATTTATAACTACTTAATTCGCGACATCCGGTTATTGCCGTGAGAGTCACCGAATTCTTGGGATTGGGGTGAGATCACCGTCGCTCGCCCGTTAATTAGAATATCCGCTGGTTGCGAAGGAAAGAATCGTTACTCCGCAGGACGTAACACCCCCCGGCTTAGACAAATGTTGGGGATGTACAACATTTGCAAAGAGATTTGATTCCTTTCCTTCGACAACTATTAATTCTTATATCGAAGGGGGAAGATCTATATCTAAATGCGCTCAGGTGTGCGTTGTGAGTTATATAGAAATAGGAAAGAAAAGGGAGACCTCCAGATCCCCTTCCCTTTTTTTTTTTTTGTATTCCTGGTTATTTATTTGTTTAGTGTTATTTACTTAACTACCAGCGCCGCGTTTATAATATAAAAATTCTTATTTTTGGTAAGGTTTTACATAATTCCCTGATAGCTGCAAGGCATAAATATATATATTCTTATAAAAATATTTGCATAATATATAATAAAGGTTTCCCCTCCTTTTTTTTTAATAATAATAATATTTTTTATAAGGATTTTTTTTTTTTTTGCATTTCTTACATACTTATATATTTATCCCTTTATTCTTCTCTATATATGTGGGTGAAAACAGGAAGGACAAAGAATCTTTTCTATTTCCTTCGTGTTCCCAAACACTTATTTATTTATTAGCACTCGTTTAATTATCTAAACGTTTAAGGTACTTACACAAGGTTAGAGTTCTATATTATTTCAACGGAAGATATATATATAAATATGTGTTTTACAATTACACACTCTGTAAAGATAAATCAATAAAATTTTTTTTTTTTTTTTTTTTATTATTGTCGTTATTAATTTATATAATTTGTTGATAGAAATATATATATATATATATATATATATATATATATATATATATATATATATACCTTTCTCACATAATTTTCTTCTCCATTTTTTCACTTTTATTCTATCATATGAGTATAATTATATATATGTATATTTATATATACGTATCCGTATCCTACGTGTGAGTAATGACGGAAAGAAAAGGCAAATTTAAATCTCTTTTCTTTTCTTCGTGTGATATACCTATTGGTCTATCGAATACTTATTGGTCTATCGAATACTTATTGGTCTATCGCTAGCTGCTTAATTGTTTATTGTTAGTTAGCTTAGTATTTAAGATGCTTATACAGAATTAAGGTCCTTACGTTATTTTGAGTAGAATATATATATTAAAACGATTTTTTATATATATATATATATATATATATATATATAATCGTTTATGAATATGTATGTTTATAATTATGCATATATTCTTCTCTTTATTCCTAATTGTAAAGACATGGAAGAAAAGGTAAATTTTTATTATTTTTTTTTCATCTATGCTTCTGATTGCTTATTTGTCCCCTATTAATTACCTAAACTACCGAGGTTACGCTTGCGGTGCTAGGTGTTATGTTATCTTTGGTAAAATATACATTTATAGTTATCTTTGGCACAAGGTTTACCTATTTCTCTCTTTCTTTCCTGTACTGATATGTGGAACACTACTTGATCGCGGTTAACAGCAGGGGAGAATCATTCATCTGGTCTAACCGGGTCTATGATACCTTTGTTGACCAATAGAGGGGTACCCCCATCCCATTTTCAGGCCCACGATGTCTGCGTATTCGAATGTATTGAGGCACTCCTGGCATTCTTCAATATCCCTATATCTCAGCATTACCTGCAGACAGCAGGTGCACTTGTCCTGGTTGTGGAGAAAATCCATGTGGGCCAGGAGGTGTGCTGAAACAGCCGCGTATTTTCTTTGTTGGTCGAATGTCATTGCCAGGTAGCAACCTTCACATATTTTTTTATAACTGATAAATCGTTGATATATCGGGCGTCCTCTCAATGTAGTGACGCATCGGAGTTTTCCCATGAGTATGACAGTGCTCAGACAACGTGATGAAAATTTTTCTTCTTCTTCTCGTCCCTTTTTTCCCCAGCAGAAGTTGCGAATTGCAGACATCTTTTGCGTATACGTGTGCTGTAATCGATCAAGTAGTGAATAGATGTATACATATAAAAGGAACAAAGGAAGATTTTCCTCGTTTTACCTTATGCTCAAATACAAGTGACGATCAGTTCAGTAAATTTTGAGAAATTGTTATTCTTTTTTTATCCTAATGCAATCTTATTTTCCCTTAGTATTATACGTAACACTACGCTTGTGTAATCTTAAGTTTCCCTTGGGGGAACGGCTACAGGTATGCCGTGGCCGGCATTTAGGAGTGTTCTGTCGGCGTGGTCGAAACGTTCTAGGCAATCCTGACAAGATTTGGCCATTCTAATCATTACCATTATTTCGTGACATATAGCGCAATGGGTTTGGCGCACGGCGTTTACATGGACTAGATGGTGCCTAAATATACGAGTATATCTGAGTTTCACGACGGGTGTCAGAACTACGTAACATTTGCTGCAAATTTTTGAATAATCATCAAGTTGTTGAAATACTCTCAAATTTCCTAAGCTGGTAACACACCGGAGATCGCTCAGATATAGATAGTCTTCCCAGAACAACTCGGCCCAGTGGAGGCTGAAGGACTCCCGCATGTTACATGCTGTAATTGAAAATTCATCGATTGAGTTATATATTTAACTACTACTACATATATATATATATATATATATATATATATATATATACATATATATATATATATATATTTTTTTTTATTATTATTATTATTATTATTCGGGGATAAGGTATTCGATGAATTTCCTTAATTGGGAGGTTCTTCCCCCTCCTTGAGTACTTAGTTCTGTACTCTTGTGCTATCTTTGACATAGTTGATGGACATTAATTTTTTGCTACTGTTCCTGATGGTATAAAGAAATATGTAGTTGCTTATAATGTTAACGCGGTATTAAAAATTTGTAGATGTCTCGCCCTCTCGATGGTTGCTGGAGTTCTCTCGATGATTGTTGTAGTCCTCAGGTGTGATTGCGATGGCTATTCCTCATCCTTGGTCTAAGCGTTTTTTAAAGGCACGTTGATATCCCGTAGTACATCCCTTACAGCTACTTGTTGGTCTGATATTTATCATCCTTCCTTTGCAAATTGTGCATTTGTCTCTGTGTTCTACTGATTTCCTATGGACCAAGTTGTGCGGGAATAGCGGTGTATATTTTGATTTTTGATCAGCCGCCATATTCTGATAACAGGTCGCTGCAGAACAGTTGTAGGTTGTCGAGGCTCATATAGATTGGTCGTCCTTCTAACAGGGTGATGCATCGAAGTTCCTCTCTCAGGTATTGATTATTTCGTGAATCGTGGCTTACGGTCTGGCTCCACGTGGTGATCCATGGATCCTCGCGACTCATTGGTACTTCGACCGCTGGGACGGATCGAATATCGTCGCAATGTTCACCATGTCCTAGCAATATCATTATTTCTTTTATTTTGATTTCACCTTTGTTTTCACTCCTTAATCGTAATTCAACAAGGGCTACTTCATCCCTTAGGGTTCCTAATATATTGATCCATCCTTCTTGCTTTTCGATTATTGCTTTGATTGCCCTTTTTGCTCTTGGTGACCATGGTCCTCCCGAGGTTGATTTTAGGTAAGCCAGTCCGCAAGGTACTCCTTGTCATGGTAGGGTTTGAATCTATTTTCTAACGTGTAGATTTCTGTGGGTCGTCTTCGGACGATGCGTCCCCAATCTAACAGGGCTACAGTTACTTTATCATTTTCTTCGATTCCATCTGTAATGATTCCTCTTTTCCATTTTTGTCCTTCTCGTGTAACTACTGGTTCTCCGCTTATTGCGTAATCAATTATAGGTTGTAACAATTGTGCCTTTCGGCTCGCCTTTTTATTTAAATCCCTTTGCATTTTCTTAAAATCCTTCCGCATGTCCTTCAGATGTATTCAGAATCGAGTGGGTGAGTCTACTTTTACCACTTCGACCGCTTGTGGGTTCTCAGTCAGCAGTCTTGGGTTAGTGCGTTCGATTTGCATATAAGAGAATGGTTGCAGACTTTTTAGCCTTAAGAATGCACATATTAATTGCGAGATATGTATATACGTGTATATATTTTTATTATGTGAGTAAATATTGGTGAGTATTTTATAAGATAGTTGCTTGATTATTATTAGATTATTGGTTTTCTACCTAACCAACTTTATTATTACTACATCTATGCTTTAGATCGAGGGGTATACGTTTTCCAAAATATTCTCGGTGTCCCGAGCATGCCCTAATTTTAAAAGAATGTCTTTGACGTCGAGCATTTCGCTCCCACAGTCGTTTCTTGTTTCTAGTTTTACAAGCGCTGCTTCTTCTTCCACATCGCCCATGATGCTGATCCAACCTTCTCTTTGTTCAACTAGGAACTTTAAGAGCTCTCTGGCTCGTCGGGGCCATATCCTTTTTATTGGACAGGGCCCTACGTGAGCTATTGCTCAAGGAATTGCCCGCCATTCAAAGTCGCGAAATCTGTCCTCAAGCTGGCAAATGTCGCAGAAGAGCCGTTCGACGACGCGAGCCCAATCCCTGAGAAGAATAGTGGCTGTCCCATCTTCGTGGGTGTCAAGGATAATTCCGCGCTGCCATCTGTGCCTATCATGGACAGCAACAATTTCGTCCGGTTTAATATCTTCGGGTGGGTAGTGCAAAAATCGGCTTCGCCGTGCCATTCTGCGTTGGAGTTCCTCTAGTAGCTCTTCGAAGTCGTCAGCAGAGTTTTGCAGATGTACCCAGATTAGAGTGGGCGCGTCTGCTTTTATTATTTTCACTCTTAATGGGCTCCTTGTCAGAAGTCTTATGTTCGTGTGGCCAATATCCATAGTCATCTATAACAATAGAATGGGAACTGGGAAGTAAAGGATTGGTTTAGTTTTTTAATTCAAGGGGGTAGGTAGTGGCTTCCCGCGGGGGAAGCAAGGGATAGGTATGTCTTTCTTGCGTAGGATCGTCTTGTAGTTCAGAAAGTTTTACTTCTTGTAGTTCGGACTCAGCAGGAGCTGAGGGCGATGATTTTTTTAATTTGCATTTTTCCTTTCCTAAATGTAGCAGGAGTTGGGTGATAGAATCCCATATTGCTCCCACTAAATATACTGACCATCCGTACACGGTATGTAAGGCGTACCCGTGTACAAAGGTATCTATTATTAGTTTAACGACTCTTGCCGAAATATAGATTCCAATTATGCCGGCGCTGACATTTCCAAAAATTAAGAATCGATTCCAAAAATTTTCCCATGCTGTCGCGGCTATTTTTTGTATGGAGACTTCGTCCAAGAGGTTAGAAATAGATCCCCCATTTATAGAGCTTGATTGGCCCATCATTCCTCGAGCCACCGTATTGAGTAACGCGGGTCGTTCCGCAGGAAACATTATGTGATCTCGAAGTGTTTCGAGGTCATTATCTGTATATATTCCGCTCGTGGCGAGTGAGCCGGGACTAATATACTTCCATGTCGATTTGGTCATGGGTTTCATAATTATTGGAGGAAGTGATTCGACTGGTCTAGGTGTAAACTTATACCATGAATCTTCGAGAAGGTACATGGCAAGTGCAAGTGAGTTGCACGTAACTTCTGTTCCTTGGCGTAACAAAATGTGAGTTTGCGGAGTTAAAAACAGGCTTTCATTATTTCGTAATACCGGCAGTTGATCGTAACATTTCTCAATACGAGCGATCTTTACTTCAACGGGTACGCATTTCACTATGTGTATCACTTCTCCAGCTAGCAGGGCCATATATCCTGGCCCTTGCATTATGTGATAAGCGAAAGCGTCTGGGGCGAGAGTGGCGAGAGCCAATGCATTCTTTAATACTTTCTGTTCGAGAATACATTGTTGCTGGAGAACATCTCGATATAACTGGTTTACTTGGGTGCGCACATGTTTTTCTACGTACAAAAATTTAGAGTTTATATAGGTAAAAATATCGAGGTTTTGTGGGCGGTATTGTTTACCAAATATCGAATTTCCGAAGGTTGTTTCGTAAATCAATAGTTTCGGATGTTCGGTTCTTATGAGTGTATACCCACAATGTGTGTACTTTCCCCTCATTGTCAATGCGAAAATTGTTTCGTGAGATTTTACTGTGTAGACTACCTGGGATTCCTTCCCGGTATCATCTATTAACACGTCTGCGAATCCGTCATAGAGGGATGCGTAATTAGAGAGTGCACATTGATCCGCAGGAAGCGGGTCCCAGAATGTGTTTCCTCCTTCTAAATCTATACAATGAGTAGCCTTGAAATCGCAAGTCACTCCTGAACGGAGCATTAAGCGATTAGAGTTTAGTTGGACTGTTGCTTCGTAATCTTGAAGTGTGATTTTAACAGTGGCGAGCACGATCACGTTAGGCCAACTCCCGAAAGTATCGGAATAACTACCTCCGTGGCACCCTCCTTCATCTATGTGTCCTGCTAAAATCAACGGCCGGGAGATTGATTGATTAGCCTTTAATTCGGATATAACAGTGTTTCCATGTCGATAGACTCCGATCTATTGCATTCGCATACAGGATTCACGAGATGTTTCCTCTATGTACGAATATTTGCCATTAAGTACATCGCTGGTATGGGAAAACATTCCGCATGTTTTCACTATTCTATCGATCTCGACCTTGCATTGCCTGACTCTTACGGTTTTAAATTCATTAATCTGTATGAGTTGTATGTAGGTTTTGGTTTGATTCACGCGTTGAGGGGGTATATCGCATTCTTCGGTATTGAGTAGAGACATTGTAGTTATATTAGCCATTGGTGATCCACAATCGTAGCCTATTATTCCATTCGTTTTGCGCGTCCATGCTATTATCAACATTATAGCAATAAGCCGGGAATCCATCTGAAATTTGGATTATTGTTGTTACTATTTATTTAAATTGTTAGAGGCAGGTTTTATATAGGAAATTCTCAATCGGTTTGGATGCACAATTCGGCTATTTTCCTTTATTTTAATTTTTACATTATTTTTGTTCAGTATTTCTAAGACTTCATGTGGCCCAGTGTAATGATCCCCAAATTTACCGGGTTTAGGCCCTTTTAATAAGAACACTTGATCCCCAGGCCTAAATGTTTGCGGATTGATTTTTTTATCATAATGTTTTTTGGATTTAATTTTTGCCTCAACTACATTTTCTCGGGCATTAGTTTGGATAGCATGGAGCTGAGTGGCTAAGTTTATTAAGTAATCGTCATAGCTTGTTAGTTTATCCTCAGGCCCGAATAATTCGCCTGAGGGAATTCTTGCTATTTTACCAAAGACTAACTCATATGGTGTATGCTTGGTGGCTTCATGGACACCAGTATTATAATTGAACATTGCCAATCCGATCCATCGATCCCATTCTTTTTGATTATTGGCATACTGCTTCAAATATTCACCTAACGCGTGATGTGATCTTTCTAGAGATCCGTTGGATTGCGGGTGAAAGGCAGTTGTCCGAAACTTACGAATTCTGAACAGTTTTGCGATCTTTTTCATTAGTTCGCTAATAAAATTTCTTCCTTGATCTGTTAGTATCGCCTTAGGTGCTCCCAACACACAAATAAATCTATCAACAAAGGCTTCTGCGATTGTTTCAGATGTTTGATCTGGAAGGGGTATTCCCATGCAAAACTTAGTTAATTGATCTTGCAATGTTAAAATGTATTCACTTCCTCTTTTAGTTTTTGGCAAAGGTCCTACAATATCCATAGCTACTTTATCGAAAGAGGAACCAGGCGTGTCAGTAATTATCATGGGTTGTTTAGTTTTGACTCGTACCAACTTTTTTAATTGACATTGTAAGCATTGTTGTATGTATTGTTGGATATCGGACTTCAAATTTTCCCAATAATAATGGTGTTTTATTCTATTATACGTTTTCGTAACTCCACGGTGTCCGCCTGTGGGTGAGCAATGTATCTCTCCGATTATAATTGGCCGAATATCTTTGGGGGGATATTTAATTAACCCATTATATATTATTAATTTTGAAGTTGAGTTTATAAAGGTTGATTGTAGTAAAGGCTTAATGCTACTCCATGGGACGTTGTTCACAAAGTCTGATTTTGCGATGCTTACTGTTTCCAGTTTTAAATTTTCAATAATATTGCGTAGGTCTCTGATGACTGTTGTGATTTGAATTAAAGTCATAGTTGGTCCTTCACGCTGTCTCTCGCTAATAGGCAAAGCTATATGATAATGTTTCTTATATTTTACTGCCTTAGCTTCACCCAGGATTAGAGCTCCTAAATTTGGCATTTCATTTCGCTCAAATAATTTTTGCGAGCCCGAATCTAGTGGGCTTTCATCAATGTTGACAAAATATGCAATATTATCTTTTCGTAAAAATAATAATTCGCGAGAATCGATTATGTTAGCCTTAATTATTCGATGTTCAATAATAATGGGTTTTGATTTATGTTTCTTTCTCCTTGCTTCCTCCTCTCTTCCTTCTTCTTGGCTCTCCTCTTCGTCATTCCCGTCGTTGTTACCTTTGTCCGGTGGATCGTTTCTTTCTTCTATTTGCTCTATTTCATCTATATGTTCATGCGAATCTTGAAGTGATATTTTTTGTTGGATATTTTTATTTTTGGTCCCGTTTCGAGTTTGCATTCCAGTAGAGCGAGGTGGTTCATGTATTAATACCTCCTCTGTGGTTTGTAATTGCTGCGATTCATTTTGTTCCTTGCACATGGAAGGTGTCAGATCGGAGTTTTCTTCAGGTAAATTCTCGTCGGGTATTAGGTCTTCAATTTCCTCATTGTCCGAAAGGTAAAGTTTGAAATCGTCATCTTCTTCTCCTTCTTCATCTTCGGACTCTTCTAATATTTTAGAAATGATTTTCGCATCTTCTGGATCATCGGGGTTAAAAATTTTTCTCCGAGTGATAACATTGCAGTCGACTTCTTCCATATTTACGGGGTTTCGAGACAAGGCATCCGCGTTTACGTTGGTTTTTCCTGCTTTATATACAACGTCGTATTCGTATTCCGATAACTTTAATCTCCAGCGAAGTATCCTCATATTTGCATCTTGAGCATTTTTAAACCAAAGCAGAGGTTTATGATCGGTTACTAATGTAAATTTTCGTCCGTATAAATAAGGTCGGAAATGTTTTACACAATATACAATAGCTAAAGCTTCCTTTTCGTAAGTGTCATATTTAATTTCGTTATCTGTTAGGGTTCTCGAAGCGTACGCTATCGGTCGGTCTTTATTCACTTCACCTTGAGATAAGATACCTCCTACTGCTATACCGGATGCGTCGGTAGTTAAAATAAATGGTTTGGAGAAGTCGGGATATTGAAGCACCGGTTCTTTGCATAAATTCTCTTTTAATGTTTCGAAAGAGTTTTCTTGATCCGATGTCCATTCGAAGCGGACATCGTTCTTTAAGAGATTTGTTAAAGGCTTGGCCAATTTTGAAAAATTTGGTATGAATCGCCTATAATACCCTGCCAATCCTAGAAATTGTTTGATATTTTTCGGTGTCTTGGGTCTGGGAAATCGTCGGACGGCTTCTAATTTCTTGGGATCGGGCCTAATCCCATCTCGGCTTATTATACGCCCTAGATAAGTTACCTGTGTTTTTAAAAATTCGCATTTATCGGGTTGCAATTTTAAGTTAGCCTTTCGGAGTCGATCCATCAACAGATTGTATTTTCTTTCGTGTTCCTCTAATGAGGTAGCGTAAATAACAATGTCGTCCATATAAACAAACAATTCTTTGTAATCCAGATAATACTAAATCCATGAGGCGTTGAAAGGTGGCTGGAGCGTTTTTTAAACCGAAGGGCATTCGTTCAAATTCGTAGTGACCAAAAGGTGTCGTAAATGCAGTTTTGTGACTATCAACCGGATCCATTTTATCTGGTGAAATCCGGAGGCTAAATCGCACACTGAAAAGTATTGTGCTCCACCTAACTGGTCAATGATATCAACAATGTTGGGTAATGTGTAAGCGTCGCCAAAGGTTTTTTCATTCAAAGTTCGGAAATCTAAAACCATTCTCCAACGCTTATTTCCCTTTGAGTCTTCCTTCTTGGGTACTATCCATATGGGTGTGTTGTAAGGTGACTGAGATAATTTTACTATGCCTCCTTCTAATAATTCTTGGACCTATCTGTTTATTTCTTCTTTATGGATTTGTGGGAACCGATACTGCCTAGTATTAATGGGTCGATCATCTGTTGTCGGTATCTGATGTTGCAACACATGAGTTGCCGTTAAATTTTCTCCGGGAATGTGAAATCTATCTTGACTATAAGATATAAGATTCGTTACGCTATTTCTTTCTTGCGTATTTAAGTGCTCTAATCGCAATAATTCTATAATTTCTGCGAGTCTGGTTTGTTCATTTGTTTTGGAGATTTTTAAGCATTCGTGAGATATTTCCTATTGCATCTTTTGCTTCTCTGTGCTTGTTGAAATTTGTTTATCCTCGGATTTTCCAATTATTTGTTGAAATGAAGCCATATTTTCCGAGGATGATTCGGTTTCTTCAGAACAGCATAAACTATTTAATTCTTTTGCTGGTTTCTTGATGATAGAACGAGAGAGGTCATCACTTCCTATAAGCATTTCCCTTTTTAGAACATTTATTTTTTCAGGGAGAATAAAAGAGCTCTTTTCTTCTGGCTCTCTGGAATAGAAACCGCATCGCTCGAGGTTTGG
Organism: Solenopsis invicta; assembly: GCF_016802725.1. Taxonomy (NCBI): domain Eukaryota; kingdom Metazoa; phylum Arthropoda; class Insecta; order Hymenoptera; family Formicidae; genus Solenopsis; species Solenopsis invicta. The sequence goes on along the minus strand of NC_052675.1, from coordinate 1,087,736 downwards.
TAACTTCCCTTTTCACGATCGGCAGGAGTGGGGAACATTGGGGGAGGGGTTTGGAAATTTTCCCCTCTAATAAATTTAAGATCCTTGGACAATTCAAGGGAGGTTTGGTAACTTCCCTCCTCATGAATTTTTGGATCGAAAGGTATTTTGGAAGAGGTTTGGAAACTTCCCTCTCCATAATTTCGAGAATTAGAATTCTCACTTAATGTTTTGTTCTCCCTTTGAATCTTATGTTCATTTTTCCTTTTAATTTTTGTCTCGTTTTTAGATTGATTATCTTTATTTTTTATTTCTTTATTTTTATTTTTACCATGCTCTCTCGTTTTTATTTTTGAGATTTCACTTTTATCATCAATCAATTTTATATCTCCGTAATGCGTATTATTTCTTCTTCCGTCATTAGTTTTCTCTTCTGCTTCTCCTTTATTAATTTCATCCTTTAAGTCGACAGTTTTTTCTGGTTTGTTCTCATCTTCTAACTTATAATCGTCGAATATATCATTCAAGGGTTTAAGATGCAATGTAGGTACCTGAACGTCTACCTCTTCGTCCAAAGTACTTATAATGCTAAGGTATGCTTTGCCGTCGATATTTTCTGCTATGGTCTCTCTCGAATAAATTCCGTGAGCGATTTTTTGTTTAGGGATATACCCGATTTTTACTTCAGGGTTTCCTATTCTTACATAAAACAGTGACTCAGACCGGGGAGCTGCGGTAATAATTTCTGGAGAAAAGAAAGGAACATTAGTGCCTGATACATTTAAATAGCCTTTAGCATAGTCTATTTTTGAAAAGGTTTGTTTAAAGAAATCGTTGCCTAAAATACCGGACTGTGATATCGGAAAACTACTTGACACAATGTGGAATGTTATCTCCTTCCCAAAAAGGGGCAGAATAATTTCTCCGATAGTATAAACAGGATACTCATTTATTCCGCTTAATTTCAAAATATTGTTATAATTGATAATTTTATTTTCGGGTACAAAGCGTTCTTTAATTATATTGGGTCCACTGCCTGTGTCTAATAAAAAGGTAGTTTGCGGAATTGACTCACAAAGTTTTACCTGAATGGTAGGTACACGACTATGCTTGTCGAGATTTATAGTTACTTGACGGGCGGTAAATGCATGGTTACTCACTTGGTCTCTTGGGCTCCCGGAGGGTGTGAGATCCTTCCGGACCCCTGCTGCACACCCGACGTCGAGGGCCCGCTCGCATTTCCCGAACCGTTAGCTTTCCTTCGATTATTACTTGCAATTCGCAGTTCGCAATTCTCAAGAAGATGCCCCTGCTCTTTGCAATAACGGCACGTTACTGTATCTTTAGGCGCCACATTTGCCCTTGAATTAGATCGACAATCTCTCGCGGTATGCCCAAAATTATTGCAATTTTGACAGGTGGGCCTAGGCTTATTTTCCGTGTTACGTTGTTCATTCTGCTTTTTCCAACAGTTATTAGCCATATGCCCTAGTCTATCGCACCATTGACAAATTACCGAGGGCTTATTTTGACTACTAGTCCTATTAGTTCGACAGGATTTAGCATTATGACCGGGTTTGGAACACAGCTGGCAAATAATATTAGTTTGTTGTATTAATTTGACGGATTGTCGATTCTGAGGATCGCGGAATCGACATTTGTCAGCAGAATGTCCGCGTTTTTTGCAAATTTGGCAGATTAAAATTTCTGTTCCTAAATTAATTTTATCAAGGTTCTGAACAGTTTGAGTCAACTTCCTACACTTAGAAGCAGAATGTTCTTCTTTGTAGCAGATTTGACAGGTCTCACGTGATTGATTGATAATTGATAGTTGCCCTGGGGTGTTATTTTTACCCTGTCGTAGTTCGGTTATAGAACGCAATTCTCTTTCTATTCGTAACGCGTCGGATACTGTCTCGTGAACACTTAAATTTCTCGCGATTCTTTGTTCAATTTCGGGTTTTAATCCTCTAATAAAGCATTTGCTCATATCCCTCTCTAATGACGCTTTAATATTTTGATCGGGGGGAGCATTTCCCCAAGACTTATACGCTTCCAATATCTGTTTGCCCAATAATTTCACTCTATTCGCGTAAGTAACTACATCTTCTTCATTTTTTTTGATATATGCAACCTAATTCTCCTTACAACTGGTATAAAGTTTCATATGGGCCGTAAACTTGTTTCAAAAACGCGGTTAATTGAGCAATGCTATCAAAATTTTGGTCTTGAATCGTCCGACGAGCTTCGCCTACAATTCGCGTTCTTATAATACGCGCGAATTGAGATTCGGCCTCGCCGGGTAACATAGATTTTGCTTCTTCGCATCCTTCAATAAAATATGATAGCGGGATGTTTTGCCCATCGAAAAACGGGACGGCTTCTACAGCGTATTTTAAAGTATTTAAAGTTAGAGGATGTGTCATTTTTTTACGCTTTAGTTTACGCTTAAGGGTAAGTTCGGCGTCGCGCTCTTTCACGGTATTGTCTCCGGAATCGCCGGAACCGTCGGAATCGCCAGAATCGTCGGAATCACCGGAACCAGGTACAAGAGTCCTGTCGTTATCTTTTAATGAAGCTTCTGAATCGTAATAAGTAAAATTAATTGATTTAGGAATGATTCGAGGGGGTAGGACAGGGGTTGATGTGTGTATTATCGTGTTCTTTGAACGTCCAGGAATACCCTGATTCTCGATAGCACCTTTGTAAGTACTTTCAACTTCTTCTTTATTCGATCCGAACCTCGTATTCATCCCTGCTCTTTAAGATTGCACTTGTCATCCCGGACGAGCCCCCAAAAATTCTCATATGTTACGTCCAGAGTTGAAGTAGGATAGGTAAAACATGGAGGGAGAAAGGAGAGACGTAACAGCTTGAGAATGTGCCCACGAGGCATAGGCAGGGCCGCGTCGACAACCCAGAATATATGGGTCAATGGGTCCACAGCGGGGGGGCCCAATGACAAACACTCAGGGTGTCTTGCGTCCCCCGGTCCTGTTTTGAGGCAGCAAATTTAATTGCTTTACCTCGGGATCGGACCTAGTGCTTGGCTTAATAGAGCAAGGGATGATGAGTGAGGTGGAGAAATTAATTAAACTCCTTATAATCGGTCATTGATTTATTGAAAGAAAATGTGAAAGATAATTATGTATATAAAAAAAAAGGATTAACTCTATGTAAAAGTAATTTATTACAGATTAGAGCTGTTAAGGAACATAATTTGATAATACAAAAAATCCGCAGACTCGCGATAGAAAGCCCGAGGTCAACAATACACATTTATATATACACATATATATATATATATATATATATATATGTGTGTGTGTTTACATTTATAATATCCTATATTAGTGTAACGAACAGAGTATTCGGACGTGTGTATGTGTAATCGTGTCCATATTTCTCTGGAAATATTACTCGGTAATTTCGCTTACCGTAGCGAAATTGGGGCGAAAATGATTAAGGAACATTAATTTCGGGACTAGATAATAACTTGGGTACGTGTGGGGAAAAAAAACGGGAATAGCTCCGTCAGGAGAGAGGTGGGGAAGGTAGGCGCGAACGGTTTCCAAGTCGAACTGGTCGGGCCCGACTGAAAATGCGCCAGGAGGGAGGGGATTGGAACACAAAGGGAGGACAGACAGGATGGCGTTTAAAGACTGGAGGGGGCCAGGAGCGAAAAACGAACGAGGTGGAAGTGGTGGAAGGTCGTCTAGATATTCCACGCTGGGGACAGGAGAAGGGGGAGGAGGCCCATCCTCGAGATCGTGGGATCCGAAGATCGGAGCCTCTAAGGGAGGTTCTTCCTCCTCTTCGAGATCGAGGAACCCGGGGCTCGGAGATCTTCGCAGAAATCCGTCCTCCCCGATGTCCGGAACCTCGGGGTTTGGAGGTGGAGACAGGGAGATAGAAGAATCGGGGAAGATCCTATACGTGAGTTGACTCGAAATAGAGGCGGGGGAGTTTGCTTGTTCGGAGGGGGTTGACGGTTCCTCTTCGTCGAGAGCGACTGGAGAGTAAGAGGGTTCAGCGAGTAAATTTATGTGTTCAGAGGGGGTCGACGGTTCCTCTTCGTCGAGAGCGACTGGTTCAGAGAAAGAATTGGTGGGCGTGTTACCGGAAGTTATTGAGATGTTGAATTGTTTGTTGTGTAATGTTCCTAATTTCAATAAGTTAGCGATAAACGGTGTTGCTTCAGAAGGGAGATTGAGCGACGCAGCAAGCTTTCTTGCTCTCCGGTTTCTGCGATTGCGACGGTGGCGGGCTCCGGCGCGAGACTTATTTTTGTGTATTTTGGGTGGAATATGGTTATTCACTAGAACAAAATGTTTGACCCGCTTTTCTCTCTAATATACGAAAGAGAAAGAAGAGAAGAAAAAAAAAGGAAATAAAAAAATAAAAACAATAGAAAAAGAAAAAAAATAAATAAAAAGGGTTTTTAGCTGGAGAGAGAAGAGGGGAAGGTAGTTGAATTAGAAAATAATGTGAGTCTGAATCGAATCGGAGGATAGCGATTCGAATCCAGAAAGTCTAAATTTCTTTGAATCAAATCGAACCGAAACTCGATTTAATCCAGAATGGAAATCAAAATTGAATCAAATCAAACAGGGTTTGATTCAATCCAGAAGATGAAGGGTATAATTTCCTTTGAATCAAACGAGCCGGGACTCGATTTAATCCAGAATGGAAATCAAAATTGAATCGAATCAAACAGGGTTTGATTCAATCCAGAAGAATAAGGGTATAATTTCCTTTGAATCAAACGATCCGGGACTCGATTTAATCCAGAATGGAAATCAAAATTGAATCGAATCAAACAGGGTTTGATTCAATCCAGAAGAATAAGGGTATAATTTCCTTTGAATCAAACGAGCCGAGACTCGATTTAATCCAGAATGGAAATCAAAATTGAATCGAATCAAACAGAGTTTGATTCAATCCAGAAGAATAAGAGTATAATTTCCTTTGAATCAAACGAGCTAAGACTCGATTTAATCCAGAATGGAAATCAAAATTTAATCGAACCAACAGAGTTTGATTCGATTTGGAGGGGAAATTGTAATGTGAATATGTATAAATCACCCGTAAGAGAGAAAAGCCCGTCAGGAAAGATAAACTTATAATTGAAACTTACTACTTGTTGGTTAAACTATTAGAGTTGTCAAATGTGGTACTCTCGGGCCGCAGACCTCCAAACTGGGACCGGACTCATCGGGAGACGAACAATTCAGCCAAAAGGATAGCAGGTGCGATGGAGAATGGTTGGCAGATCCCAAATATGGCCGCTCTCACTATAGCACTTTCCAGTCAGCCAAAATTGCGAGTGCGATGGGGAACGGCCGCCAGATCCCGGATATGCCGGTTTTCGCTATAGCACCTTCCCGATCGAGATTTGTGCTCCGCACGAGCTTAGAGGCCGCGGATCCGAGAGTCGCAGAACTCGGGCATGCAAGATACCACGGAACTGCGATTCGGACTGTGAACTGTGTACTACGAACTACGAACTGGGTACTGCGCGCTCCGCTGGAAGACGCACCTATTTATACTATTTTTCATCTATGATTCCCTTTGTCCCTTCGAGGGCCGTGTACACCACTTTATTCATTAATACACCCACGTGCAATATTTACTTTTACGACTTTTTTATATTCCTCGGTAATTGTTATCCGAGAAAGCGGCAGGTTTGACAATTGAACTCTCAGAAGCATTAAATGTCAAAAAATTCTTTGATTTGTTGCTATGCGGGTGTCGGGCATCAGAACTCAAAGGGATGCACACGTGCGTCTTCCAGATCCCTGATTTTACTATCTTGAGTGTTTCCGGTACCGAGCAACGGTGTCACCTCAGATCTCCTCAATTGATGAATTTATAACTACTTAATTCGCGACATCCGGTTATTGCCGTGAGAGTCACCGAATTCTTGGGATTGGGGTGAGATCACCGTCGCTCGCCCGTTAATTAGAATATCCGCTGGTTGCGAAGGAAAGAATCGTTACTCCGCAGGACGTAACAATCTATTCATTTAAGATTACAAAAAATGAACGTTTTGACTCACTTTGGAGTCATCCTCAGCGTATTAAATAAAATGACTGATGGCGGATAGATAACTTTTAAGATTTCTTTATTTAATACGTTGAGGATGACTTCAAAGTGAATCGAAACGTTTGTTTTTTGTAATTTTAAATGAATAAATAATTATTTGTACAATACTATAATACTTGTGATTGCGCACTTTTACCCGCGCTGACTCTCATTAGCCCAATTTCCAATTACTAATTGTGTTAAATTTCTAAAGTCCTGAGATAATTACATATTTGTTTCTCATATTTATGTTTTTACAGATTTGATTTTTAAAATTATATTATTCTTTTTAATTTTATTAAAAATACATATTTGCATGACTTTATCATTTGCAGGGCGCTACAAGACGACGTTAAATCTTTAATTGAGGGCCAGGTTATTATAAAAGAAATGATCCAAAAGATTATGGATAGTGACGCTTATAACGTTGACGTTAATTTAAGAAATACATTTTATGAGGGCTTGGAGGGTTTTCCACTGAATACTATTGAAGAATTCAAAGAGCTAGAAAGCGATGCCAAAAAAGATGTTCGAAGGAAACTAGTGAGTTTATTTCCACGTCTATTATCCATGTGACTATCCTAGAGTTGAAATATTATGTTATCAACAAGTATCTCATACTAGGATATTTGATAACATAATATGTACCAGAATTATTTTCTACTTATCTTACTTTATTTTATTTCAGTACAATCACTTGCGAAGATTAGGAGGATCTAAATTTCGAGAATTTCTGTATAATTCAATAAAAGAAATCATGACCGACAGTTTGGTCTCAAAATTTACGTGGCCCGGTAGTAGCAAATCAGAGAAATTTGGAAACACAAAAACAATATTATATATCGTAAGTATATATACTTTTTTTTATGTAGAATTCTTTTACAAGAATATATACTTTATTAATGAAGGTCCGAAATGATACACAAGTTGAGTGTTAATCCTCAAATTGGAAGTTTCTTTATATAAGAGCAACACTGAGTCTGAATGTCATTTCAGACGCCAACGCCTATTTGAATGTATTTTTTTATAAGGATTGTATTACTTTTTTATAAAGGTTGTATATTTAATAATATATGTTAAATAATGATATAATTTAAGATAATTTTATATAACGTATAACTTTTATGATCTTGTATACAACCCTTATAAAAAAATACACTCAAAATGTATGTAAATGATAGAATAATGATATAATTTACTTCCGCAATGTTACATGAAGATCATCTTGAAAATTTTAATATATAAATCACGCTTATTTAACATTATTTCATAATGTTAAATAAGCGTTGTTTATATGTAAAAATGTTCAAGATGACCTCCATCTAATATTGTGGAGGTCATTCAAGATTCTGTCAAAATGTTATCATATAATATTGCCATACATTTACTCCTTTCAGTGGAAGCACAAAAATGCACTTTGTTTCATGGCCCACAGGACAAGGCTTCTTGTAAAGTTGAAGTACAGGAAGTTTTCCGGGTCATAAAACAGAGGTATCAAAAAAATTAAAAAAAAAACCAGCCGTCTCCTCATCAAGAGCAGCTCAACCAAGAGGACGAAGTGGGTGAAGATTCATCAGACTCCCAGAGCGAATATGAAATGACTGATAATGACAAATTACAGCTATAACTTTGTTTATAGTATATAAGTTATAGTATATAAGTTTCTTTTATAGTATATAACTTTTTTTGTAGAACATTTTAATGTAAAATAAAATAAATAATTTGTTCTTAGTTGCACTTCAATTTTTCTATAAACCTGTTTTTTATATTTTCATTTTGCTGTAACCCGCACGCGTGCACGCACTGTGACATCAGTGTGCGAACACGTACCTTCTGGAATTGAGACTCATATCGCTCGCACGCGTGAGACAATCATGCGTGCGAGCGATATGAGTCGCAAATGAGGACACATCTGCGTGCGTTATGACGGTCACGCGCGTGCGAGTACTCGCATGTGTGCGCGCACAGTGCAGTCATTGTGCGCGCATTTTGTTATCTGGGTAGTTTCAACGATATACGCTTCGAAAGAAAACAACCAATTTTTTTGAAAAAGGTGTTTCGTCCTTAAAAGTGCACTAGGCCACATAAAAAAATACGTATCCCTTATTTTGATTTGTACTACAACATATTAAAGACTCGTCAAAATTGGAGGCGGACACTTCTGTTCCTTTCTTTGTTAGATTACATGTGTTCAAGATTATCAAAAGAAATAATTTTAAATTTGTAATTTTTATTTTTTATTGTAAACCGCGAATTTATTATATGATATATACATCATGAGAGAAATAAAATATATTCTATTTATCTTAGATATGGTATATATATATATACATATATATATATATATATATCATAAAAGAGATAAAATTTATTCTATTTAATCACAGTGACTGTCCATATTTTCTGCGACATTGAAGAAACTTTCCAAAGTTGTTTCAACATTGCTAGTGTAAGGGTATATTGATTAATATGAACATTGAATACACATCAAACAAATTAAAATGTTACTTGAAGTAGTATTTTAAAGCACTTTATTAGGTAAATATAATTTTAAATTTTATTCTAATTTTTATAAAATCGTGATACAAGCCTGTCAAATGTCGAAATAAATTTATAAATACGATACACACTCACGTGTACGTACCTATATTTACGGAAACATATATTTAAAACACCCGAAATATATTTACAATAAGTAGACTCTGCAGGACGTGGTTCCGGCTGCTTAAATATTCGCGAGCTGAGCGACAGTCTAAAAGGGGCATAAAAGAATGTACGGAATTTAGTTATAATACAGTTTCAAGGTTTTAAGAAAGTTTTATAATTGATTTCTATACTTGTTTGTTCAATATCTTTTAAATCTTGTACAAGAATATCAAAAAGCTCTGACGTTCCAAGTCTCTTCAGATCTTTTTCATACATTAAAGCAACTAAATTAATTTGATTTATTTTAACACGTTGCCAAGCGGGGATATTTGCCAATGTAAAATAAACCCCAACAATTTTATGTTTTATCCTGGACAAACCTAAAGGGTTACAAATTTCGTATGCAACTTAATATATTATAAATTGTAAAGCATTAGGATTTTGTTTAAAAAAATCCTAATATTTATTTTTAAATAAATTTCCATCTGTTATATTAGAAAATATATTCTCTAAAGAAATCTCTTTGAAATCAAAATATTGATTGAAAGAATTGGAATTTTTAGAAAGATTAATTAAAGTTTTTTTATTGGAATGTAATAATATTTGCTATTGTTACTTAAAATAATACACTTGGGTTTAACGTAGTTGAAATTATTTATATAATATTTGTTTCTCGCAAATTTTGATCTAAAGCACCTATTTTATGAATTATGTGCTATTTTAAATAAGTCATTTTCTAAGTGATTTATCAATATTTAAATTATTTAAAGTTAATTGTTTTGACAAATATTGCACGTTTATTTTGTGGAAATCATTTATATTGCCAATTAAAATTTGCAAAGATTGGTTAGGTAATTGATACTGTGTTTCTAACGATAAATATAAAGAACCTAACAACTTCATACCTAAAGAATTTAAATCTTCATTGTAAATTTCATTTTTATTAGTTTCCTGGTGATAAGGTATTTCTTGTAAATATTCTTTGACTTCATTATTAATTATAGAAACATCATCATCTTTTGATATAAAATCTTTTTGACTTTTGTGAAATTGAGTTAAGTGCTGAGCTAATGTATTCTTTTTTTCAAACAATAAAATTGATTTACATATTTTAGAAAAAGGACATATAACTGGTGTTCCAGAAATTATATGGTTATTGTAGTGTTTAATTATAGCTTTTGAGTTGTTACAAATAAGAGCACAAATTCCACAGTTTGTAGGTCCCATACAGCACAGAGAGATTGCAGGAACATTGCAGAATGATTTCATTGAAACATTGTAATATTGCATTTTGATTGCGAAACATTGCTGCAACATTGCTGGAAGATTGCAGCAACATTAAGATGTCCGCTTTTTGAAATATTGCATTAAAACATCCCATTTTTCCAAAATATTTACATAAATATTATTACACCACATAATTCCAATGAACAAAACAATATTTGTGTAACATTTTAAAAAAACATTTTTTGCAAAAAAAAAATTTTGGAAATATTTTTTCGGAAATTTCCAAGCGGTCACCCATCCAAGTCGCGACTCCGGTGAACGTTGCTTGATCTCCGTGATCGCTGCGAACTGATCCTTCATGATGACCTGTGAACACTTTTATACTGATATATGTATATAACTTGCAGATCAGGTCAATATACGTTATCAAAAAAATGAAATATGTATAATTAAAGCACAATATTTATATAAACAAATATAAAATTATAGTTTTTTTTACTAATTTTGCAAATGCAGAATAGCATCTGGAATAACTTTTCTGTTATTTGTTTAAATAAGATGCAATTAGAAAATATATATTAATTTAATACAATAATTAAATTAAATATAAAAAAATTTTTATTAAAAAAACAATTAAAAAATATTGTTTGTTCATTGGGTTGTAGATCGAGGTTTCTTCATATATGGACCTATTTCGTCTATTGATATTGTTATGTCCGTCTCACTTGACACTCGCGTAATAATAACACGGATTTTTAAGAAAGAGCTTTAATGTAAAACTAAGAACACAGTTAAACAGAATATGGTATACGGTATTTCGCACAGGAAACGGAATCGCTCGCACGAACGTCAATACCATTTAAGCGCCCGAATCGGACTCAGATGTCAAAATATTTACATTTTTATCCTAGAGACGATCTTCTTCTTCCGTCAATCACTTCATATCGATCGACTCCAGCGAAACGCAAGAACAAGACCGAAGGACATGACATTATAAATATTTATGTTTCTTAATAATACTATGATGCAAACAGCACCACGGGACCGCATGCCTTTTTCTAGATGTCTTAGAGTCAACATTTGAAGGATGTCTGTAGACGTCTATGCAAAGTCGATTTGCAGTCAACTTTGAAAGTTTGACTTGAATGAGTCGACTTACACCCACATAGAACTAAAACCTCCAATGGACGTCTAATGGACGTGTGCCGTGGAAGTTCGGACCTTCTAGTGGACGTCCCATGGACATCCAATGGACGGCCACTAGGCATCCACAGTTCCGCATTGTGCACGTCCATTGGACGTCCATTAGACGTTAACAACGGATGTCCCTTAGACGTTACGTGGATCATTAATAAAGGGTTCATAGAGCCTTAGTGGATGACAAACCGACGTCACGTGGATTATTAGTAGAGGCTTTATGGAGTCTCAGCAGACGTTACTTAGATTATTAATGGATGTGTACCGTGGAGGTTCGGACCTTCAGTGGACGTCTAATGGACGGTAAAAAAAATTTTTTTTAAACAAATTTTATTATTTTTATAGCCCAATCTCTATTCACTGTTTCACATATAACATTTTAATTCACTAATTACAATTACGTATTATTTTATAAATTTTTGAAACGCATCGGCGCCGGCGGGATTCGAACCTAAGATCTTCGGAACGATAACCTAGTATCTTAACACTGAGCTAAACGTACACTTGTGAGATTGTTAATAAAAAGTTATATTTGAAGTAAAGCTGATTTGAACAAGAATAAACTGGCGTCTTGGGTATCGCTCAAACACTCTTATTAACCTTTTGTTTATTTAGCCTTACATATTTTTAATATAAATTATATAAATAATTAAAACCTGTTTCTGCCTATGGCCAAATCAGTCAAAAAACAACAATTAGAAATAGTATCGAAGCATGAAAAAAAATTAATGACGTAAAAAGCCTGTTGCCAAAGTTAATTTTGCAATTAATTGTTATAAACAAATTGTCAAAACTGACTGTAGAGGAGAACTGATTGCGCCAATCGATTCACCGAGAAAAATTACTAAAAAAACTTATATATGACACTTTTTTAATTGTCATAGTTGTTATAATTGTTATAAACAAATTAGTTGCATAATTGTTTTGATAAAGAGACAATGATCAAATTCCGTAAAAAGAGCGCATGATGTACATAATATAACATTTTATCCTTGTTTAACTTCTGGTGATCAACAAGGATAACGTCATGCGCATTATACGCTTTACGGAATCTATCTGACTTCTATGATAAAAGTAAAATCTCATGAAGCTATAGAAATTTTATGGACTTCTAATGGACGTCCATCTGACTTCCATGATGGAAGTAAAATCTTATGAAGCTATGGAGGTTTAATGGACTTCTAATGGACGTCCATCTGACTTCTATAATGGAAATAAAATCCCATGGAGCTATGGAGGTTGGATGGATGTCTAATGGAGATCTATCTGACTTCCATGATGGAAGTAAAATCCCATGGAGCTATGGAGGTTTCATGGACTTCTAATGGACGTCTATCTAACTTCCAGGATGGAAGTAAAATCTCATGGAGCTATGGAGGTTTCATGGACTCCTAATGGATGTCCATCTGACTACTATGATGAAAATAAAATCCCGTGGAGCTATGGAGGTTGGATGGATGTCTAATGGAGATCTATTTGACTTCCATGGAAGTAAAATTCCATGGAGCTGTGGAGGTTTCATGGACTTCTAATGGACGTCCATCTGACTTCCACCATGGAGATAGACGTCCCATGGAACTATGGAAGGGCGATGGACATCCACTGGAGGTCAATTTCTATGTGGGCAGTCGATATACGGTTGTCGATATACAGTCGATGGACGGTTGTACTGTTAAGGAATGTAGAGATTCAGCAGAAAATTTAGTAATGTCGCCCAACCTTAGTTTGCTAAATGCGGATGAATAATTATGGATGAATTAAATTAATATATTATTATACGCGAATATTTTGCTTTGGCTCTTTATTGCCACTACTTTATTAAAAAATTATGATATTGCAATGTTTCCGGAATATTACTGGCATATGCAATGCGATGTTGCAGGCATATTGTTAATTTATGTTTCTGCAATGTCTCCGTAATATTGCATTGCAATCTGCAACATTGCAACATTGCTGCAATGTTGCTGGAATTTTCTCTGCTGTATGGGGTACTTCAGATACTTGGCTTTTTAACCTCTTATTACTATTATGGTTTTGGAAAATGTGTTGTCTAAATGCACGATAAGTTTTAAAAGTTATTCTACAAACACCAGTCAAACATTAAAAAGAAACATTTTTTTTTATTTCGGTGAAAGTACTGGTGGATATTATATCGTTTAATATTTTGGAAGTTAAGATGACAAGTTTTACATATAAACATTTTTAGACAGTATAATTCACAATATATTATTATTTATACTAACCTTATTTTTATTGACACTGTAACAAAACGCCCCTCCACTTTGCGCGCACTGCCACTCCGCTCCGTACACCCGAGCACCGCGGTAGCAAGAACCACGTGCGCGCACCGTCTAACCCCCCGACGCACGATCACGCAATAGCACGCGCGCCGTCCGTGGCGTTCTGCAACGTTTTCACTCCGAGCCAGCCGACCGAGCGCGCAGATTGGTTCGTCCAGCCGCGCGCTTGGATATATAAGCCGGCAGTGGGAACGCCGAGATCAGATCTTCTCGGTCCACCGCACCTGTCTAGTCGAGCATCCTCGACGCTCCCGACTTTTCCTTCAGGACGAGCATACTTGCCTCTTCTGCTACATTCTCGACGAGAATCCTCGTCGTTTCCTGCAGCCGAGAATCCTTGGCGAAACCAAGAGCCTCTCCTCGGTGAACATCTTTGCCGCAACTAATCACGACGAGTATCCTCGTCGAATCCTTAGGCCAGGCATATCTAACCAATCCGCTGCATCCTCGAGAAAATTACATCCGGGAAGCTCTCCTCGACACCGACTAGTAAACCGAGACATTGCCAGGTCATCCGCGTCTTGACGATAAATCACTGCCTCACTTGCACGAGGCAGATCGAGTAAACCGCGGAAAACGCCTGTACATCGCAGTGATTTCGACCAATCCGCGCCCGCCGCGCTTACGGCCGCGTCTACACCGATGTCCGCGTGTTCCGCGGCTCCCGATACTCACCGGACATCAAGTCCGCTTAAACTCCGCGAAGACATCGCTAACCGAAGCGATTTAGCCGAATCTCAGGTACCTCTTATTTCAATGTAATATAACGATGATAAACCGATACTCTGTTACGCGTAGATTAAGTTCGTTCATTTCTTACGTTCGCTCGTTGGACGTGCGCATCGTTAAAGGTGCCTTTTCATGTGACGCTGAAACGTTCATTTTCTAGCGTCAAGAAATAACCTAACCTTACCATCATATGCCCAAAACTCATACGTATTTGGATCAACAAAAAATTCATCGAATATTCGGATACATAAATGTTGGGCAGCTTCATTATTTAAACATGTTTCTTTACAATACCCACATTTCACGAGAAAATTCTAAAATTATTAATATTTATTAATTCAATCATGTACAATCTCAAAAAATTTTACATGTATTCTCATATTGTATTATACAGATATTCAAAGTATTACTTCATGTTTAATAATTTACCTCCCTTTCTTCGCTTTGCATGATGAAACCAGGGCAAACAAAAATTTTCAACTAAAAAATTGCACAAATAAATTTATATCAATCGAGGGATCTCCAATAATGAATAACCCCGTCAACTACTACCGACGCTGGAAAGTTGGTTAGAAACGAACATTTTAGCGTCAACCATAGATAAAATTACATAGAGTGAACACGAACAAAACGAGCGTCGAGCGTTTCAGCGTCGTATGAAAAGGTACCTTAAGACGGTACCGATAAGTGTTCATAGTTGTTCCTTGCGATTGCTACCGTTTTTGTTTATTTACGTTCACTCGTTCCGAGGCATCTTGTTTCCTTTTGGTATTATTTTATTTTCTTTCATTTTTCAGTTTACTACTTATGTACAACATTAGCTTCAATAAATCTTTTATATTTCTTTTCTACCAATCCGAGTGCGATTATTTCTCCGAACCCGGCAATCCGTCGACCTTATCCATAACCGCCTCTCCCCCCGTTTCTTCCGAACCATCCGAAAACCACCAGCGTTACATGACACTAACCTTTTTATTCGCTTTTTTTCTTCTTAAACTGGCTTCTAAATTTGTCGACTCGTAGAGGAAAAAATTCGAGTCGTAGGTCTTATAGGGCGTCGATATGGTTGAGCCACTCTTTCTCTCTCTGCTTCTCCCCCGGGCTTTTCTCCCGCTCAAGTCCTATTTTTTACGCGACGTTCTTTTCGCGATGAAAGGGTTAATACGTTTCGCCCAGCTATGGTATCAAGTAGAGTGCGATAAATACACGCATATTTATGCAATGATATCTGTAAGTATAATCTTTTGTTAGACAAATGTCGTCGCTATTTCGCTCGACGACCGTGGCCGAGGGATATGTATCCCTCCGCTACGTTAGCGATCCGATGCACTTGCCGGAAGAAAACTCATTGTCAGTGTTATTCACCTTTTACAATAACTTTATTTCGTGCACAAGACGTGACGAAATTTTCGTCCAGAGACACGCACTGACTGACACGCACCAACACGCACCCGGCACCGTGACGACACACAAGAAATGAGAAAAAAGGCACCCTCGCGCTTGGCAACAAGACGATGATGAAAAACGAAAATCGCGGAAAGGGTCGCTGGACCCGAGAGGTAGCAATGCTGCACGCGAGGCACAACGCGATATAAGAGATGTGGCGCGAATAACGGATGGTTCGAAATTCATTAGATTAAATGAAATATAGATACATGGTAACATCATACACACGTCTTTCTCGCTCTGCACTAAAACACTTCACGACGCGCGACGTCGTCACTTAGATACCGCATGCAAAAATAGGTTTTACTAAAATACCGTGATATCACAATATCGACAGTAAAATCCCACGTCAGACTGTAAATTAACTATACAGAAGTGAACTTTAAAGACGTACATGTAATATTATGGGTAACTTAGCAATACAAGAAGTAAATTTATTAAAAAATCTGTAATTATACTAAATGTAATTAATGTTTCATAATATTTTAGTATTTTTTATTGAAATTAGAGAAATATACACATTTTAAGTAAAAAACTACAAAAAGTCAACAAACCCACTAAACACAACATTACATGTAACGTAAATGTTAGTTGTAATTTCCCACTCAACAATGTAACTGTTATATAACGAGTGTGTTATATAACAGTTACATTGTTGAGTGGGAAATTACAACTAACATTTATGTTACATGTAATGTGGTGTTTGCTGGGAATTTACCAAAAAATAAGTAAATTTCCTTTGTAAAATCTCATCGATTTTTATCAGTGTAGTTTCGTAAACATTGAAAATCTAGATAATGTTATATATTTGTTTAGATTTTTAGAGCTCAAAAACATGTAGAATTATAATCTAGGAATTTACACTAAAAATGAATGACTCGGTTAGACTTAGCCAGCAATGAAAATACTTTGAACCACAGATGATGTCCTGCGTTGGCGCTCGGTTGCTATGCACACAGCGAAGTGTTACACGTATGTAAAAGTGGCACTTTGCTGTGTGCATGGCAACCGAGCGCCAGCACGGGAAAAATATCAATTTATTCATAATAAAAATCTAATAAATGTTCATGCTTTGTCGTGTATTTCTTATGTATATTATTTTAACCTGATATTATATTAACATATCTTAGGGCAACCTTTCATATATTGATACGTAAAGATTTTATAATATTTAACTGAAATATAGTTTTACTTGAATGTTTTATTAACATTGCTATGCCATTCTGTTTTGCACTATCACCATGTATAATCCGATATTTATAGTAGTATATTGAGAATAAATTTTATTTAAAAAGATGTCAACGGAAAATACTGATGAAATACTGAATAATGATTGATGCGAAATAGAAATTCTACAGAAATTATATAATATACATATTATCAACTTATTATTGAATAAAATTTTACAACTTTTAGTTCTGTATAGAAATAGATAAAATAATTTAAGTAACACATTTATAATATTTCTTTATCCGTATCATTGATTTGCCTTTAGCAGTTTTTATTAAAGTAAGTGGAAGTCCGATTATATTATTCGGAGATATTATAAAAAAATGTCTTAAAATTGTTTCATCAATTTTGTATGCTAAAAAATGTTGCCTATATTGCAACCTTTGTAACTTTTGACAAAAAAATAATACCTCATTGTTTTTAAATAAAATAATATCTAATATTAAGTATATTTCAACTTCAGTTCCAAAAGTTGCTATATAGTTGTTTTTAATGTTGTATTCAACACTTTTATACTCAATGCGAGAATACAATTTGAAGTTTGTTTCATTAACATTTTGCATTTTTTTCATAATAATAGAACGATAATTACTTGATATTTTATACTTAAATTGTCATTGCATTTAAAAGTTTTACTTGCCAGATTTTCAGTTTTCATTAATTGATATGCAAATTGTAATTGATACTTTTTACTTTATGTAAGACAAATGTTTTTTCGAGAAATGATACAATGAGAGTAAATTTTAAATTGACGATGCTTTGCTTCATATTTAAAACACCAGAATTTTCTTAAAGGTCTACATTGACGAATAATTGTTGGATAATGAATTAAATTATGAAATTTGGGCTTCAGCGTATCATTAAATAATGTAATATAATCATTATGATGTTTTTTAATTTTGTTTTCTAATAAAATAATGTTTGCTTCGTCAATTTCAAAGTAAAGTATAATATCAATAATTTCAATAAAATTAATTAAAAAATGCCAGACTTCATCATCAGATGGAACTAAATCTCCAACCATTAGAAGAAAATGCGTAATGAATATCATCATTTTTGTAGCTGACATTTTTAAATGTTTTTTTTTCTAAATGAGATGATTTGATTTCTCCTGAAATATTTTCAATTTCTTTTGGTCCATATTCAAAATTTTGTTTTCTTAAATTTAAAATTTTTAGATCAAAATATTTCATTTTTATCGTGAAATAAGTAATTACATAGCATAAATTGTAATGGCAGACTCCCTCAAAAATATCATGCATAACGGCCACATAATAATTTTCAACTACATGAAATGATGGAATACCATTTAATAAAGAATTGTTTACAATTCCAGTGCTTTGTGAATTATTTAACTTTAAGTCATTATCGTAATTTGTAATTATTTGCATCAATGCCTTATTTTCCGCGATTAGTTTTTGACAATTCACTTTTTCTACTTTACAAAGTCAACAGAAGAAGTTACTTGAAAACGATTTATTAAAGTTTAGAAATGAATTTAGTCCCAAGTTGTCGCCAAGTACCAAACCAGGTAAAATAAACGCGTAAATTATAATTTTCATCGATTTTAATATCTATACCATTTATTTCTAGATATTTTAATTCATTTATAAGAGATTGAAAACATTTTTCATTTTTATTATTTTTTACATCGGTAGATTTTATAATCGCAGCAAAGAATACGTTTTCTAATTTAGATTCTTCCACCGAAAAACACGGAAAAGAATAATAAACATTACAAATTGAATTAACCTTGGAGTGACCCTGCCTGCACCGGACGTAACAGAGACGTGCTGTTTTGATCACAAAGTCGCAGAAAATATGATACGTCTTGTGCACGTCGCTGCGACGTAACTAAATAATTTGAATGTTTTAATTAATTAGCTGTTTGTTGAATTTTCTTTTGTATTATGACTTATATTTTAAAGATAAATAACATTTCACTTTTAAAAAATGATGTTTTTCATTTAATGTAATTAAATTTAATACGTAATTGTGAAAACGTTACGTAGAGTAATGTTGGGAAATACTATCGCGGTATCCGGCTATCCGGTAAAAATCACTATCCGATGCATCTCTCATAATAATTTCCTTAACCATGCAATTATAGTCACAAATACTTTTTCCTCTGCGTATAGTAGTACACGAAACCGTCACTAGATGGTTGTTATGGCGTTTTTTCGTAAGAAAAAAAACACGTAAATGGTATAAAAGGCGGAGCATTATAAGATTTTTCACCGATGTTCTATTAGAGTAGAATAATTTTTCTGATGAATTCCCTTGAAAATGAAATCAAGTGGAAGATGTTTTAATTTACTATGTGATTAAAACTAACCTTTTTAAACTTCCAATATTTGGAATCACATAAACATAATAGATGTAACTATACATAAAATGTAGAATATTATAATTCAGAATTACTATAATTTATAGATCGCACCAAAGACCACTATAAATTACAGTTGAATTATGGTAATTGCAATCATTCTCTTCTCTCAGTGTAAAACTATTATACATTTTATCTAGCAAGTATTTTACGTACATAATGCAGTAAAAACCAATCTCAATTTTTCAAAATTGGTCGATAATTTTCAGGTCACAATTAGTGCATAAGTCACAAAATACACGTCATTACAACGTCGCTGTCACCAGAAATGGGGATGTTAGTTACGTCTCAGCGACGTCTCAATTACGTTTCGAACACCAGTTGAGACGTCGCTGAGACGTAACATGCGACGAGTTAGCACGTCACAGCGACGTGCTTGTTACGTTTGGTGCAGGCAGGGTGAGATCCAAGAGGATTATTAATTTTAAGATCATCTAAGTACAAGAAATATGGCACCATTGTTTTGTTATAATATATTTTAGTTTTTTGTTTTCATAACTTGCCTTGCACAAAATTTGTGAATATTGGACATTTTTGTAAAAAGTCAATATTATTTAATGTACGCTTTAAAAGTCCTTCCTTTTCAAATATTTTTCTGAATTGAAATCTCAAGGGCATAAGAGTACCCTTATATGTTTTTCATCTGTTACGTCCTGCGGAGTAACAATTCTTTTCTTTCGAAATCGACGCAACCAAGCAACCGAAAAATTGCGAAAAGATGGCCTATCTTAACCGCGCGGATACGCTAAAATTGTCCGGTCGAGTCAATACGGTTGGTCTACCCTTGACACGTGCCGATTTTGGGCGGAAGCAAGCGTTGAAACGCGGATGATTGACCCCACCGACTCGAAACACTTGTCGCGCAATTAATAGGTAGGGCGTGGGCAATAATAAGAGACGGTACACCTGCGGATTAAAATCCCATAGGAACCATAGGCAGAATCAGGTATAAAAGGAAGGAGCTTCGGAGCTCGCGAGCACTTACTTTCTTACAGTCATTTACAGTCACTTACGAGCACATACCGCACCTTTTTCATTCTGATCAATCGCTCATTTTTCGTTCGCGATTCACTCTAGTTCGATCCGGCGCACATTCCGTGACATTATATGTCCGAGTTTGTGACGTTCGGATTCGTATTTATCGTACTTAAATTTGACGCGGCATTGTGAGATCCGAACACTCTGAGTGCCAACCGTCGACCAACCGTCCGCCGTTGTAAGCTGAATCCGCTTCGCCAACCACCAAATCGTTCGCACCTTCAAAACTTCACTCAACAGTAAGTCTCAGCCGTCCATTATTACTACATTTTTATTTTTACTCTTCATAAGACTACCTTCTCTCTCTAATAAGATATTTATTATATTTTTCAAAACACTCATATACTCAGTATTATTGCACCACCCTTCCTTTCCTCCCTCTATTACTCTCACTCTCTTTACTTTCCGCAGGATACAATCGAATTCTCTTTCGATTGAATCCGCAATTCTTTTACTTCCTGCAGGATACAATCGAATTCTCCTTCGATTGAATCCGCAATTCTTTTACTTCCTGCAGGATACAATCGAATTCTTTTTCGATTGAATCCGCAATTCTTTACTTTCCGCAGGATACAATCGAATTCTCCTTCGATTGAATCCGCAATTCTTTTACTTCCTGCAGGGTAC
This sequence comes from Solenopsis invicta, assembly GCF_016802725.1. NCBI lineage: Eukaryota > Metazoa > Arthropoda > Insecta > Hymenoptera > Formicidae > Solenopsis > Solenopsis invicta. Next base: position 1,066,847 of record NC_052675.1, on the reverse strand, counting down.
AATCGAATTCTTTTTCGATTGAATCCGCAATTCTTTACTTTCCGCAGGATACAATCGAATTCTTTTTCGATTGAATCCGCAATTCTTTACTTTCCGCAGGATACAATCGAATTCTCTTTCGATTGAATCCGCAATTCTTTTACTTCCTGCAGGATACAATCGAATTCTCTTTCGATTGAATCCGCAACTCTCTTTCCTTCCTGCAGGATACAATCGAATTCTCTTTCGATTGAATCCGCAATTCTTTTTCTTCCCGCAGGATACAATCAAATTCTCTTTCGATTGAATCCGCAATTCTTTTACTTCCTGCAGGATACAGTCGAATTCTTTTTCGATTGAATCCGCAATTCTTTACTTTCCGCAGGATACAATCAAATTCTCTTTCGATTGAATCCGCAATTCTTTTACTTCCTGCAGGATACAATCGAATGCTCTTTCGATTGAATCCGCAACTCTCTTTTCCTTCCGCAGGATACAATCGAATTTTCTTTCGATTGAATCCGCAACTCTCTTCACTTCCTTCAGGAACAAAGAATTCTCTTCTTTTCATAATTAAAACTCTTTCTTTTCCTTTCTTTTGAGTAGATACGATCTAGATTTTATTTCCTTTTACCAGAAAGAGAGAACGTAGCCTTAATTTTTAAATTCATTCTAGTGCGTAATCGTGTCCCTGAGCGGAAAACGCAAAAAGCTATTAAGAACTGTCGGAGTCGTCGAAATAAGAAGCTCCGGAAGCTTGGCGCATCGTTATCGCTCTACGGAAAATTGAACCATCTGCGAGCAGAAAATTCTGTTTTGCCTAGCGCTCTAATTAATTTAAGAACTTCCGACGAACCGACCGATTCATCTCCACCAGTCTCAAATCTGTCCCCCGAATCATTGTCTCTTTCCCCCTGTCGTTATCCCTCCCCCTCTTATTCCCCTGGATCTACTGTAGAAACAGATTCTAAACAATCACCAGGGCCACCTTCTTCTACCTTCGATCCCTTTGCAGAGCCCTTAGCATCTCCTCGGGATTCAACCTTTTCTGCCACCGACTTTCCTCCTACACCTTCCCCCGATTTTTTTCATCGTAATCTCGATTCACCTGTTCGAAGACCCATACTCCCCCGCGTTAGAGTCTCCTCAAGAAAACCCGCATTCCTACTCATTATTTACTCCCGAACAAATAGAGAATATAGTAAACGAAAATTTCGAAACGAATCGAAGAGTAGTCAATGAATTGGAAGAAATCTTCGACTCGCTTCAAAGCCTACCTGTATAGCTAAGAATCACCTGATCACAATGTACACCCACACATGCACATTTATATCTCGTTAAGCACAAATGTAACCAATTAAAATGTAAGTTATATTTACATTTTTTTATTAAGATCATAAGATTTTTCTTCTTTTTATTATACATGTTTTCTACTAACAAAAATATTATTTGTAAATTAATAATTATTATTTTAGTCATCACCTATCATTGTAATTGGTTATTTCTTTTATTATGTTAAAATAAATTGTAATTCTTAATTTCAATCATTTCTCTTTATTTCAATCACCTCTAATTCCCGCTCCGATAAAATTGCACTTAGTCCGATCCCGCGTAAAAGCGATTCAATTCGTTTACGCAAAATAAGGACTACACGAATGCAAGAGTCTGAATGAGAGTCATAGGTCGTCATCTCGACACCTGACCTACATTCTGACTCACCTGACGCATTCGACTCGTCGCACTCGCCCGGAGACATGTGTGCGAGAGATTAGGCCTGTTCCGTCCTTCCTACGTCGCTCGAATTATTTCCCTAAGTCTCTACCTGCCAACCGACCCGAGAGACTTATTTCGAGAATTCTGGACGTAACACATCATATACAAAACTACCGTTCCGATGAATTGCACTAATTGTGTTATCAATTGTAAATTCTTGTACATTTTCTATATAATTCTCACTTTTTAACTACTTATACAACAAATATTCAGTATTTAAAAATTTAAAGGGATTTCTACAATTTGATATCAGACTACTAAAATCGTTATGTACCAAACTATTTGATTGCAGTTTATTATTAACAAATAATTTTATAATATCTAATAACGGATCAATTAAACATTTATTCGCATATTTTTGAATTTTAAAAACATCTTTCCTGGAAAAGTTATTATTATTGTGAAGAGTAAGTACAAATTCCGTAACAGATTTAACCATATTTTTAAGTGACTCTTCCATTTGAAATTCAGGAATTGCATTGTTCCCTATTTCACTAATTTCTGATGTTTGCGTTTCATTAATATCTTCGTATGATGTATAAACAGGATCATTAGAAACTAAAGATGCTCAATACTTGCATTAAAGTTCGTGTTATTTTATATATCGAAATTACAATTTTGAATTTCAAATTTAGTATCGTTATCATTAACATGTTTACGCATCATGTGCTTTTTGAAGCTACTTAAATTCTTATAAATTTGAAAACAATTGGGTTTACAACATCTAAATATTGAATTTGTTTTCAAATTATGAGTGCGTTTAAAATGAGAAATCAGTAAATGTATAGACTCAAAGTCTGTTTTACAAATATAGCATAACATTTTAATATAAAAAAAAAATGTATTTAAAATTACCATTAATAATATTATGTCTTTTCAACTTTAAATTTGTATTTTGATATAAAACAGCCTTGACTCAGAGAAACTTCTAGCTCAATTCGTTTCAAAAACTTTCCCACACTCCTGACCTGTATTAACATGTTTATTTTAATTCATTAAACAGTTACTCAAATGTAGCATGGTTACTCATGGATGTTACTTACCACAACGCCTTTGAAGTTGAATTTCACAATTTTTCACACAAAACTTAAAAAAATTAATAGTATGCAGCAAAGCACAACTGCATCCTACAGATTATAATATAACTTGTGATCATGTGAACGCGAACAACTTATGAAAATCGACCACAATCACGCAAAGCGAAAAATATGAAAATCGGTATAAATGAAGTGGCTACATTGTGTCAACGTACATTTCATTCAGCCAATGTCCAGTTTTATTATATAATGAAAAAATTTTTTAATAATACGTATACTATTATTCATACTTTTTATTTATTGTATTAATAAATTTTGTTATTAAAACAATTTTCTTTAATACATTAAATAATTAATTCGATTATTGAGCTAATGTATAAACTTTATTAACTAATGAAACAATGTATTAATACGTTGAATGTATTTAATGACTTCTATAAAATTTTATAGAACACATCAAATGAATGAATTTATTGGTTCTATTAACATGTTCATTAGAGGACTGTACTTTTTTATTGGTTCAATTAAATGTTACATGAAATTATGAAACACTTAGATACAGTATATTAACAAACAGTGAATTATTATATTAATAAATCCACATATTGGCTAATGAAAAACATTCTATGTAATATTCATAATATTAGTTAAAAGTTCATTGTATCAATAAATTTCAAGTCAATGAACGTCATTCATTGATAATATGATCAACATTTTTTTCAGTGTACGGAAAAAGAGCTACTGGCGATAGTAAGAGTAGTATAGCAAGGTGAATTCTAACTCAGGGATCTGAAGGCGGTGCGGGGGCAGGGGGGATTTCATGACGCGTCTTTGCCGTACTGACCGAAACGATGTCACGTTGGGGGAAGCGGGAGAAATTTCACGGCGTGTACTTTTGCCGTGCTAACCATGTTTTGGAGGGAGGGGGTAATGCCGCCCCGATCTGAGGTGGCTGCGATGGCAAGGAGGATTTCACGGCGCCTCTTTGCCGTACTGACCGAAATGATTTCACGCGGGGGGAACGAGGGAAACATTTCACGGGGTGTACTTTTGCTGTGTTAACCGCGTCTTGGAGGGGGGCGATGCCGCCACGATTTGAGAGGGTGTGGGAGCAAGGGGATTTCACGGCGTGCATCTTTGTCGTACTGACCGAGATGATGGGGAGCGGGAGGAGGATCAGGTGGGGAGCGGGAGGAACATTTCACGGCGTGTACTTTTGCCGTGCTGACCATGCTTTGACGGGGGCGATGCCACATCGTGGCGCTAATCATGGTATAGACATTACTTAAGGGGATGCTAAAGTGACCGGCGAACTCAATCGAGGTCGGTCTAGACTCTAATGGTCCTGCGACATCTGCGGCCTTCTGTGGAACTAAATGCGACATCTGTGGATCTCTGCAGAACTAAAAATGATAAATATCGATAATACCAACATTTTTATCGACATTTATCATATAAGCGTTGTTTCTCTTCTATTTTCACATGAGCTCTATTAGACAGATACTCTATTTCTTTTTGTTACATAACAAAAAGAGAAGAGAAGTAGTACAATGAAGTACAGCGTTTTATAAAAATTATATGCGTATGATAAACACTTATAGTATTGTGTCATAATTAGATAGTTCAAACGCCTCCGATATTTGGTTATAACTATTCACAGCACGATTTACAGCTGTGGCATTTTGTTATAACAAGCCAGCTCACAAAACGCCTCTGGCAATAATCAAAAATTGTTTATAACTATCCACAGCACGATTTACAGCTGTGGCATTTTGTTATAACAAGCCAGCTCACAAAACGCCTCTGGCAATAATCAAAAATTGTTTATAACTATCCACAGCACGATTTACAGCTGTGGCATTTTGTTATAACAAGCCAGCTCACAAAACGCCTCTGGCAATAATCAAAAATTGTTTATAACTATCCACAGCACGATTTACAGCTGTGGCATTTTGTTATAACAAGCCAGCTCACAAAACGCCTCTGGCAGTAATTACAAATGTAATTATAATTAGAACGGTTTACCGGTCTATGGAGCAAGAAACCTTTTGATATCTCATTATAGGTTTCTTACATAACGTAGTTCGTCTTCGCAGACGATACGGCGGCTTCCCGTTGTCCTCCGCTGCCGCTACCGTTGTCGTAGTCATTCACTAGCTATTATCACCAGCACTAACGACGACGACAACGGCGACGACGACGAGGACGACGTTGCCGTTACCGTTGTCGTAGTCGATCACTATTATCACTATCAATGACGACGACGACGACGACGACGACGACGACGACGATGATGTCGCCGTCGCTGCTGCCGCTACCGTTGTCGTCGTCGTTCACTATTATCACCAGCACTAACGACGACGACCGACAAGGAGCGACCGACGACGACAACAACAACGATGACGACGACGACGACAACGACGACGACGACGACAACGGCAACGGCAATGGCGGCAGCGATGACGACAACGACGGCAACGGCAATGGCGGCAGCGATGACGACGACGACGGCGACGATGACGATGACGACGACGACGACGACGGCAACGGCGACGGCGACGGCGGTGACGATGACGATGACGACGACGACGGCGACGGCGACGGCGGCGACGCTGCCGCAACCGTTGTCGTGGTCGTTCACTATTCTCACTATCACTGACGACGACAACGACGACGACGATGACGACATCGCCGTCGCCGCTGCCGTGGTCGTCCATTATTATCACTATCACTGGCGACGTCGCCGTCGCCGCTGCCGTGGTCGTCCATTATTATCACTATCACTGGCGACGTCGCTGTCGCCGCTGCCGTGGTCGTCCACTATTATCACTATCACTGACAATGACGACGGTGACGACGTCGCCATTGCCGCTGCCGCTACTGTTGTCATAGTCGTTCACTAGCTATTATCACCAGCACTAACGACGACGACGACGGCGACGAGGACGACGTTGCCGTTACCGTTGTCGTAGTCGTCCACTATTCTTATTATCACTGACGACGACGACGACGCTACCGCTACCGTTGTCGTGGTCGCCCACTATTGTGGTACGAACTGACTACTGCCTCTACATTATAACCTCAAACTATTGCGCGGGAACGATACGGTGAATGCGAGTGACCACGAGTGACAACGCGTCACGATGGAGACGTGAAAGAAACAAGAAAGACAGGAAAGAGACAGAGACAGACAGACAGAGAGAGAGAGAGAGAGAGAGGGGGGGGAGGAGAAAGAGATGATGCTCAGAAGTACGCGCGGAGTAAATTATCTTAATCCGTACCATGCAACGATAACAACTATATTGTCTGAACGTTTATTTCACTGCGGGTTACTCACGAATACTCAGACGTACGTGTAAAAAGAACTCTACCAGCGACAAACGGCATGAAGCACACCGCAAAGATGCCATCAGATGCCATACTACTAGAGTGGCAGTACACGCTCGCGCGTTGCGGCAGTAGGATTGTAATTTTCATACAAATTGTAGTACAATTCAGACATTCTTGAGAAAATAGTAAAATACTTTTAGCACCTATAGTACCGTTACGAAAAAAGACGTGTCAAGTTGGGCATGTAGCTCTATAGTAAAATGCGTGGCTTATACGCCGAAAGTTTCCAAGTTTGATCCCTTAGGACAATTTTTTTTTTTTGTAAATCTAGTATTGAAAAAGATAAAGAAATTAAAAAATGCTGTTCTGTTATTAATTAAATTGAAATTGAACACAAAACATATGTAAAAATTGTAACACTTATTCTGACGTTCAAACACTCATTGTTAATTTTCATGGCAAATACATTTTTCGTGTTTTTGAAAAATTTTAATTTGATTGATAATAGAAAAGAATTTTTTAATTTCCTAATATTTTTTTTTTAATTACGTACTTAGTGTTAAATATTTAAAAATAGTTTAAAAAATATACGTTACATAACAATTTTAAAAAATCCTACTAACTTTTATATAATTCTACATACATTATAAATAGTTGTTTTTACGGATGTATCAAAAATAATGTTTTTTACAATTATTCATATATATATAAATTAGTGAAGAATGTGACAAATGAAATCACAGATATTGTAAAAATTGTAAAAAAATTATTCTTTATACATACGTACATATAATTATTTATAATGTACGTAGAATTATATAAAAGTTAGTGGGAATTTTTAAAATTGTTACATGTATTTTTTAAACTATTTTTAATTATTTAACACTAAGTAAGTCATTATGAAAAAATATTAGAAAATTTAAAAATGCTCTTCTATTACCAATCGAATTAAAATTTAAAAAACACGAAAGATGTATTTGCCATGAAAATTTACAATGGGTGTTTGAACGTCAAAAGAAGTGTTACAATTTTTACATATGTTCTATGTCCAATTTCCATTTAATTAATACAAATAAAGCATTTTTTAATTTCTTTATTTTTTCAATACTAAATTGTAATATATTTCATACTGCATTATTCTTACAATGGTAATTTTGAAAGAATTAAGCATTTTTGTAAACATGTATATGGATTATATTTATAAGTGCTTCATCCATAACGTAGCTATATTTTTTATCAATTTTTTCCTAATTTTGTAAATATATCATGATATAAAATTGATATATATTGTCATAGTTTTGTCAAAATACTATTTTGAAATTACATCAGCAGTTATCAATGCTTTACAAAACGTCAATACTTTTACATCTATTTTTCTAAATGTACCTACATAATTGCTGATTAAAATTGTTATGCAAGATTTTATTGTCATATAATATAATAAATGTTGTCCTATCGAGATTTTCCTACTAATATATGTAATATATGTAATATATGTTATATATATATATATATATATATATATATATATATAAAAGTAAAAAATGTATATAGAATAATACGTCGCGTGCGTGCGCGCGCGCGCGCGCGTTGCAACTCTGATCCGCGACAAGAAAATCTGAAATCGTTTCGCTAAGCTGTGCAGTGTTGCCGGCTTGTGCAGTGTTGCCGGCTTGTAATGAGAGAAATCAAGAACGCTCGAGACAGAAGAGGATAGGTCGAGAAGAATAGACTGCTTGAGAAAGAAAAAGACAGTAGAACTCCTCACGCATCTTTCTTACTTGACGCTGGGTCGAGAGAGAAAGCATGATGTGACATAGACTTATGACAACCGCGGTGTCCTCGCCGTTACGGATGTCGATCGAGTACACGTGTATTGGTCGACGATAGTTAGCGTGCACGGAGCGCCGTTCTAGGCGCTTTGTTACATCCTATTAGGGTTTTTCTACTAAAAAATATTCTCGTTTTTGTTGGCTATGGGACAAAAATTTTTCAATATTGCGGGGACTCGGCGATCTCTAATCAAAAATTTCATGATTATGTAGTATTCATTCGTAAATTTACTACATACAGCAAAACCATAGAACCGGCTATTTAGGCATTCTCGAGAAAATAATAAAATATTTCTAGCACCTATAGTAACATTACGAAGAAGAATTACTAGTTTGCATGCGTGGAAAAACATTAACTACTCAAGCAGAACAAGGAGTCATCACGACATCAAAATGACATCAAAGTGACTACATAATGATCATTAAAAGTCACTTTTCAATCAATTACGATTCATTTTAATGTCATTTTGACACAATTGTGTCAAATTAGTATGATATAAAAATTATTTTTACAACTTATATATATAACAATTTTTAAAAAATATTAGTAAGTTTATAAACGCTCTTTTATTATCAATTCAATTAAATTTTCTCAAGAATACAAAAGATATAGTCGCCATAAAAATTTACAATGAGGAACGTCAAAAAAAAGTATTAAAATTGTGACATATTTTTTGTGTCGAAATTGAAGTTAATATAATTGTAGAGAAGCATTTTTGAATTTATTGATTTTTTTTAATACTACACTTTACAAAAAAAAATCTTGTCCCGAGGAATCGAACCTGAAATCTTCAGCATAACAGTCAAGAATCATAAACATCCTCAGAGAGGTCCGTTTACAATTCCTTTTCCGTATTGATACTATAGCTGCTGAAAGTATTTTATCATTTTCTCAAGAATGCTTGAATAGTCGGTTATACACATGTGTAATAATAATAATAATGTATCTGTATTGAAAATATTTATTCATAAAATAAAAATATTTACTCATCAAAATCGATAGAAATAAAAACTATGTATAAATGAGTTTCTTTCTTTATACTTTTCTTATTTTACTTTATGTTATCTTTAGCGAAAACTGTAGTCAGTATCAGACTATGCACCATATTCGGTTTTCAATTTGCCATTCGTATGAATTTACTAAGTAATGCGCACGGTGGGATCCTCGCAAAGTGTGCGTGCACTTGTCATATGTGCTGATGTATCAATCGTGCTCTTAGATTCTACGAAATCTAAGAGCATGAATCATTATGAATCAATCAATTCGTAATGATTTTTATTGTAATGAGATGCAATAATCTCTCGTACCAAGTATATAGCGTAACTGTATACGATCCGCGAACTTTCGAATGGTAAGATTTCTACGGTACATATCTGTAAATGTATAAATGGTGTATAGCCTGATACTTAATTTATGATACTTTTGTCATTTACTCTTTAATTTTGTGTAATGAATATATTTCTTTTGAAAAATGGATGTCATAAATAGACGACAGGTTCTGCGTCCAGAGCAAAAAATTGATAGTGCACGTTTAAAAAAAATAAAGAGGGAATTTAAAAAATTAACATTTTCTAATAAGTGTTCTGTATAAAATGTTCAAGCTTTGACATGTGAAATCTGTATTCTAAAAATGAATAAATTTATGAGAAAGGTATGAGATCATGCAGTTGATGTTCCGAATCTACCCTACAAAATAATCAACTCTAAAAAAGTCTACCCTCACGGAAAATAAGTATTGAGATCTCAATACTCAGTATTGGCAATACTAAATTGGCTAATACTTTTTTGGTCAATACTCAGTATTGGCGAATACTCAGTAGTAGTATTGGTGAATATTCAGTGTTAGTATTGGTGAATACACAGTATTAGTATTAGTGAATACACAGTATTAGTATTGGTGAATACTCAGTGTCAGTATTGACGGGGATAATAAAAAATGCAAAAAATGTACACAAAACTCATTTTCCTTATTTATTGCACTAAGAAAATTTGTTTAAAAAAACTAAAATATTTAGTCTGATACAATTATTAACTAAACATTAAATTGATCATAAATGTTATTTAGTTGCACAAAAATAATTTATGTCAAATATTCAAATTTTGTAATCAAGGCTTAAACAAACTTAATATTTTAATATAATGTTTAAAAAAATAAATGTTAAAAATAGAATAAGGATAATACAAAATGGCCATAATTTGTACTATTTTTGTATATTCTGATACGAGTATTACTGCATACGAGTATTATTGCATTTGCGACGAATGGCTCTTTGTATTTCTTTAACAGTGTCTTCACTTCTTGTGAAAGTCGATTGCACATAAGCTGAAATAATAAAATACAACGAATTATATAATATATATAACTTTATCTTATATTTTAGTTTCAGTTTCAAGTATGTACTGTTTTCTTACACATAATGGCATCTACTCTCCGAGGGCTGAGTTTTTCTTTTTCCTTGGCTGCAGACGTATTTTTATTTTTATGAATATTGGCTACTTTGCCCGTTAACGATGAGGTAGCAAGTTCTTTTCGAGAAAATATTGCTGAAGTGAGATCTCCAGTCAATTTAGCAATACTCGAATGATTGCATTTATCCAGAATTTCTTTCTTTATATGGAAATGTATTGGTTCCTCACGCATAACGTTCTCTTCCTCATGTTTAACCACGTTTTCTTTCTCATGCTTTACCACGTTTTCTTTCTTACGCTCAACTACGTCTTCTTCCTGTAATAATAAACGATAAACTGGTAGTACATAAACATTTATATATATATATATATATATATATATATTCATTTATATAAATTCGATAAAACTTATGCTGTAATACTTACAATTGAAGAAACGTTATTACCAATTGCTGGTGTCTCAAGTTCTTGACTCTCATTTTGAATAATTTGTTCGTTGAAATCTTCATTTGTGTGCGCCGTTTTTTTTAAAATTTGTGTCAGATTTGACATTATATTTTTTATTTGGCTATCTATTACTGACAGATCTGAAAAAGAAACATAGTATTGCGTTATCTTATGTCAATTTTATGATCATAATGCCAAAGAATTCAATTTGTTACATTGACTTATTCCATTGAATTGAAATGTATTGTAAATTACGAATGATTACAATTGAAAACATAAACAGAAGTACATATAACTATAAATGAAAACATTCAAAATATTATTTCAATTGGTCTAGAAAAAATGAAACAATAAAGTAATATCTGTAGTAAACCACGCAAATTTGTGAAAAATAGTACCTTCGTTTATTGTTTTTAAAGTTCTCAAACGTTTATTGTCATTTTTTAGTCTTTCGATCTCTTTCTCAAGTGTGACGACTTTAGCTTGTAGCTTTGCTGTCATTTCTGACGAATTGTCATCGTTCTCATCATCCGAAATCTAAATAAAAACCACAAGAAAGTTAATATTGATTTACTGATTTTTTTATAAGAACTTATATTTGTAAATTAAACAGCATACTGTAATCTTTCTTTCGAACTGCTTGTCATTTTTCAACTGCATCCACAGTTTATTTTTATTTTTTACCTCAACGGATTGAGTATGTTTTTTAGATTTGGAGACTTTCTTCTTTGATCTAATTTTCTACAATAAAAAAATGCTTTTAATGAATAATATTTAATCTTCATCATTCAGCACATACAGTTAATTTTTGAAAAAATCAACTACTCTTTTAATAATTTATTAATATTTAATAATTAACTAATTATTAATAACTTGTTTTCTTTATATAGACCGTATATATGCCGAAGAATGGTAGAGATTATTCATTATCCATTTGAAAGGAATCACGCTTTCACATTGCTGCACAAACATGCTATTTATGGGTAATATTATATCAGTGAAATATTACAAATGAACAACTCAACTCCAAATTATAGCACTTTTCGCAAAGAAAGTAAGAACACGAATCAAAAAGTTATGATTTATAGGGTGCTAGACTAACTCAAAATTTGTAAGAAATATTCACTTGACCATTCATATATGGAAACTTAAAAGTACATCTCATAATTTGTCACTCTGTATATATGACGAAAATATAGTATCTCCTTAATAATGTACAACTGATTTCAAGACATGAAAACGTTTACTGCAAGGATATAATATTATAAATTAAATTGAATTACGTTTTCAATCAACCTATTTCCAGAAGTATAATATACAATACATACTTACATCTTCATCATCGCTTTCGTCACTTACGCATTTTCTTTTTATTTCTTTTCGCTCACTTTTAGAAGACTTCATAAACCCATATTTTTCCAAATTAGATCGACGAGTGCACATGTCTGTCCATTCTGGAATATGATCGAATTTATATAATAAATGTAAGTATACTGGGGCATCGGGTATGCGTCATTAACCTTTTTTTTAATTATAAAATTGTTAATTAATTTTAGCAATAAACACTACAAGATGCTACATTTAACCGATTTAATGAATACATTAAAAAATAAGGGAAATGTTCAAAATATTCAATAATAATAATTACCCATAATTTATTCGTTTAATGTAGTAACCTGATATGCAGGTTCCTGAGTAATTAAAAAAATTTAAGTTAATTTAAGTTAATTTATAATATCAGGATGACTTTAGACTCTGTGCAACTTGTATAATATACGCAGGTGATATGCGGATTTTCGAAAGGCACAGAGTAAAAATTTTTCAAATTCTAATGTAAATTGTATCTGCATGATATTGTTTCGAAATTAAGAAACGTCTTGACGTACTTACCACCATGAGCTAAAATTTTTGCCGTGGTTTGCATCCATGAACATGAATCTATTTTTTTTTTATAGTAGCCGCTGGTCCGACATCCACATCAGGCCATTGCAATGTAACTTGTTTTTCTTCATTGATAATTTCTCGCAATTCACTATCAGTCACTTTCTTACACAACCATTCGCGGAACCCTACTGCAATTTTGTGACTCTCGTTTGTGAACTCATAAATTAAACATTGTGTGTCATCTATCATGTGCAAATTCGTCATTACTGTATCGTTGTTTGTCGTTCACTAGAACGAAGAAACGTAAAACTAACACGAAATCTCTTGCAAGGCGCGGATCGAGATGTGAATACAAGTCCGAAATCACGTAGCACGCTACACACACATGCACGTACGCACGTTGAAATGCTCTATCTATATATGACACACGCTTGGTTAGGTTCAGTGCGCGCCATGCGAGCGTGTTGTGTGCGGCGTGGCCGGTGCTACATGCGTGCTGCATATGTTTTCGGGCGCGAAATTCTATCACTAGTTGGGATTGGTCCGATTTTCAAATTGGCGGTCCAATGCTAAACGCTCATTGGTCCGAATTATATCCTTGCATCTGTATTTGCTGGTGTACGAGCGATATTTTGATTTTTCTTTCTCAGCTGCATTGCTTTGTCTCCCGCTCACATTTGTAAAATTGTAATTGTAAGCCTGTTCTTTTTAGCTGAACTGACTGCACTAGTTCACAGTTTATCTTCTTCCCTCCACGTTAAAAGAAGAAAGATAAACTCTGAATTAGTGCAGCCAGTTCAGCTAAAAAGAACAGGCCTTATGTCTCGTCGTCCGTGTGTAATTGTTGTTTCAAAGTTAATTTTGCGTACGTTAAAAATATGAAAAGAGGACCATATAAACGATTTTTGGAAGATGAAAATATTTTAATTCCAAGAACAACGCGACGTCCGCGTCGTTTAAATGAGGTATGTATACTATACTGTACTGTACAACGATGTTTAACAATTAATATATGCATGATTGCATCATTTATATATTATATATATATATATATATATATATATTATATATATTATTGTCATAAAATTAAAGTTGATTTATATTATGATCTAGAATATAGACGAAAACGAAGAACATCGTCATGTTGATGTAGGCATTGGTGCAGGCGATAATGAACCAACAAACGACGAAAATCAAGTAATCAGAATACTTATATATAATACTTGTTAGAAAAGTACAAGACGATTAGAAAAGTACACATGAGAGGGACAACGCGAACAGTTTCTTATTTCATATTTCTCAAATCATCGCATTATGTGAAGAAAAGAAATCCTAACCAATTTCATATATATTTCTCAATAGTAATGCATTAACGGTAATTTTATCGCAGCTAACCATAACATTTATTGGGTGATTATCATAACGGATAATAGAAATTAGATGAGCAACGGTAACTAATTTGTTAAAGTATAATTTTTATTATATGAATTGATCAAAACTTGCGTGTTTTTATGTATCTATTTTATGCTCGTATACCTTTGTTTTTGTTATGTATTTATTAATATACGTTTTATAACTGTTAATTGTAATGTAATTGTTATTGTTATGCAAATTGTATTTCATTTTCTTTTACTTTGTGTATTTAAGAATTTACGAAGGCTCAGACGTGACAAAAGAAAAATTTAAGTATTAATATTTCAAGATTTACATAACCGAAAAAGACAAACAAAGATATCTGAAATGTAATATAGATATTATTATTTTTTACCATCCTTTCTGCAGATCATAATTGGTCGAGGAAAATATAAATTATATGTTGAGGACAGCAACATTCCAGTTCCACAGAGAACGCAATACAGAAGGAGTCAAATTTATCAAGTAAGGGACACACATATGCCTGTTGTCAAACTTTTGGTACCATTACATAAATAAATAATTTTTTTCATTATGGACATCTGTGTACAGAATATAGAAGAAAACATACAGGATCATGCAATTTGTAATGCTAGAGTAGATGATGAGAATGATAATGACATTGTCGACAATGTCAATCAGGATGATCAAGTAGATTACGTAATAATTCCACAGGTATAATAAATCATTATACACTTTTACCTATAATATTAATTTGAGGCTCTCTTTTTCTCTCTCTCTCTCTCTCTCTCTCTCTCTCTCTCTTTGAAATAAAGTTATAAAATATAAACTTACATATGCTATAGGATGCTCAAGAAAATACAAGTGAAAATGATGAAGATGACAACAGCGATTGGAGTAACAATGAACATATTGAAAATGAGAATAGAATAGTAGACAATGAAGATAATGAAGAAATTCTGAATTCCCATCCTGTTGGTCCACAGGTGTTTCATGATAATACAAACTATATCGTAATATGACCTAAAAGTATATCAACACATTAAAATACGAAAACGGTTGTACCAGTTGTAAGCAGATCTTAGTTTTTAATAATAATTATTCTATGTGAATTTATAAACATTTACAAGATCTCTCAAATTGCGCGTTGTTTACTTGCCAGACTTAAATCACAGTTTCTTAAAAAGAACTGAGAACTGTAATATCACCAATATTAAATTGTTAATCAACTTAATAATTTGATACTTACAAGCATTTCTACAATATTATTCCCCCTTATTCCCAAAAGAATAAGATAGATTATAAAGAATATTTGTTGAGGTAATATTTTTCGCAACAAATTCTTCACAATTTTCGGGATAAGGATAAGGTACAGCCGTTTTCGTATTTTAATGTGTTTCATAATAATGTTGAAAAAAAGTTGTGCATCCATATTTTCCACGTTTATTATAATTCATTTTAATACATTTCCGTTTAATTGATGTAGACAAAAAACAAACTATTACATCGCTTTTTTGTACAATACTGCTATACAATGTAGAAGTATTAACTTGTGAGTCTTTTGCAAATTCTAAATGTAATGGTAATAATTTTAGTCCAAAAATTACATAAATTTTCTCGTTCCAATTAATTTATTTTAACAATTAATTATTTTGAAATATATTGCGTACGTGGTAAAATGACAGTTAATGAGTTCAAATGGATCGTCTAGTGCATACTGACAGTCCATGCCTAACTGTGAAACCCATAATAAGTAATTTATTTTCTTTTCGCGTTAGAATGCAATTGTTCTAATTTAATATTGATGACTGAATCTATGTGTATGTAATATTCTGACATCGTACGTTTATTTTTCTGCAACAGATAGGTATATATGGTATCGAGCTATGTCTGCATCGAGCTAAAATTTATCTATACTTTGTAAAATTGATCACGAATATATAATTCTATTTGTAATATATAATATTTAACATATATTTAAAATTTTTTTAGGAGAGAGTTCCTTTGTACAACGACTGCAATCTGACGCAAGAAGAAAGTGAACTACTTATTATGGGCTTCGCAGTTAGACATGGACTATCAGACTATGCACTCGACGATTTACTTAAACTTATTAACTGTCATTTACCACGTACGCAATATATTTCAAAATACTTGTTCTTAAAAAAATTTTCACCTGCAGTGAAGACTATATTCCACTTTTACTGTCCTCAATGTAAAAATAGCTTACAATTTGCTGATGGAAGACTTATCGATCGATGCGAAGATTGCAATAATGATTTTAAGAAAGATGATTTAAAAAAAGCAGGAAATTTTTTTTTACATATCCCATTAGCTGATCAGTTAAGAGGAATAATGAATAGTAATCTTTATTACAAACTTTCGAAAAATAGATTCAATGAAAGCGACGTTGTTAATGGACGAGTGTATCGTAAATTAGTTAATAGAGAAGTAATAGGTGAACACGATATAACGTTGCAGTTAAATACTGACGGAGTAGCGCTTTTTAATTCTTCAAAAATGTCGATGTGGCCTATTCAGGTTGTAATAAATGAATTGCCGTATCGCCTCAGAAGACAAAATGTAATGTTGTGTGGTTTGTGGTACGGAACTGATAAGCCAGTTATAGACCTTTTTATGAAACCTTTCGTAGACGAATTAATCATTCTTCATAATGAGGGTATGAAATGCATCACACCGGAACATCCAGAAACAATAAACATAAAAGTACATACCCTTATTGCATCCGTAGATTCGGTAGCAAGACCACTATTACAAAACTTGAAACAATTTAATGGAGAAAGTGGATGCTCTTTTTGTTTAAAGAAAGGAGATAGAATACCATTTGGAAGAGGGTACACTCGAGTCTACTGTGGTGACATAGGTGTACCTCGTACTACGTTGCAGCATGAAGCTGATTGCGAAGAGGCAATTGAAACGAATGCATGTGTACGCGGAGTGAAAGGACCCTCTATATTAATGAAGCTACCGGTTTTTAATATTATAAATTCATTTGTGCCTGATTACATGCATACTGTGCTTTTAGGCGTAACGAAAACGTTTGTATGCAATATTTGGTTCGATCCGGCTAACAAAGACAAAGAATGGTATATTGGAAATAAAATGATAGAATTCGATAAAAATCTATGCAATATAAAACCACCTTGTGAAATAACTAGAGTTCCACGATCGATAACTGAAAGACAATTGTGGAAGGCTTCCGAATGGAGAAACTTTCTTTTATATTATTCATCTGCGTGCTTGTTCAATTTAATGCATCGTACATACATAAAACACTGGTCCCTGTTAGTTTTCAGCATGCATATTTTCCTGAAGGACAAAATTACGGAAAATGAATTCTATGTAGGCGAAAGATCGTTAAAGAAATTTGTTTTCCAAACAGAAACTTTGTATGGACAAGAGTTCATGAAATTTAATGTCCATTTGCTATTGCATATTCCAATGTCAGTATCTGCTTTCGGTTCATTGTGGGCTCATTCAGCATATCCTTTTGAACATTATAATGGAAGACTAAAAAAATTATATCACAATACTCAAGCTGTACCAAGGCAAATATGCAAAACATATTTTAGATTAAAGACTGTAGATAGAATAAGCAATAAGATTTTTAAGGATGAAAATTGTACGGTTCGTGGGAAATTGCTCTTTAATAAAATGTTTGGACCTCATAAAATAAATTCTTGCGTTGAATATGGACCACATTTACGATTATTACAACCATCTTCCAATATATCATTAAATATTGTACAGCAGGCATGTATTATACAATTATTGCAGGAAGAATTAGTGTCCGCCGATAATATTCAATTGTATAAGCGTTTTATTTTTAAAAATATTTTATATCATTCAGTTGACTACGAACGTTTTACGAAAAGAGAAAACAGTGTTATTCAATTGACAAATGGAGCTTATATTATGATACAAAACATTTGTATGGTTCAAAAAATTAATTGTAACGAGGACATTTATGTAATTTTTGGACTAAAATTATTACCATTAAATTTAGAACTGGCAAAAGATTCACAAGTTAATAATACTTCTACATTGTATAGTAGTATTGTACGAAAAAGCGATGAAATAATTTGTATTTTGCCTACATCAATTAAACGGAAATGTATTAAAATGAATTATAATATGCGTGACGATCATTATATTGTAATGCCGCTTGTCAACCTAATGGAAATTGACTGAATTATTTATGTAGTATTGTATTATTACACGGTATTTTGTAATTATTATTGTATAGTACTTTTAAAATTAAAAATACTTTGTGCTATTTATAATACAAAAAATATTCCATTTTATAAGTATTTGACTAATTCCTTTTGAAATCAGATAAGAAAAAATCAATCGTTTTTTAAATTAATTAAAAATTTTATTAATTCGAATATATGCAAAAAAGTGAGGACGTGTTTTTGTTTGTTCAAAAAAATTTATTTACCGAAATACGAGTTAATTTTAACGAATATTTGTATTTAATTACAAAATACGATATGTCCGGTTCGACTTATCGTAGTGATGAAGAAAATGTCATTTTAAAGCTAAAATTATACACTTTAATAAACAATTTTTCTTATGAAAAACATCAATTATTATTAATAAAAAATTAAACTGTTAAATATTTTTTTTAACAGAAAGCGACCTATTTGAAAAATTTGGAAAATATACATTTATATACAATTCTAGACAAAATAAAAACGTTCAATACGTTACATTATGTCCTATTTTATACTGATTTAAATTTGGACCGCATTTTAAATTTAATTCAGTGCAAAATAAAAAAATGCTTTGAAATCTTAAGTTTTAAATAATTGATCAATAACTGCAGTTTCCAATATTCAACAATAGTAACTATCAATATTTATCTGCAGTATTCATCAATACTTGTCTATCTCTAATATTTAAGTATTGATCAATACCAGTTTCTAATATTCAGTATTCACCAATAGCAACTATCAATACTCAGTATTCATTAATACTTGTCTATCTCTAATATTTAAGTATTGATCAATACCGTTTCTAATATTCAGTATTCACCAATAGTAACTGTCAATACTCAGTATTCATAAACACTTTGACTATCTAATACTTGAGTATTGATCAATACCAGTTGCCAATACTCAGTATTCTCCAATAGTAACTGTTAATACTCAGTATTCGTCACTACTTAACCTTTACCAATACTCAAGTATTCACCAATACTGACATGCAATACTCAGTATTACAACTTGAATACTGAGTATTGAAATCTCAATACTCAGTATTGAGCCTCAATACTTATTTTCCGTGAGGGTATCCTTTATTTATTTTTGTATTACGGTTGCGTTTCAAAATTCACTGTTAGTATTGTAAAACTACATTATAGGTAACGTCTACAGTATACGAAACTATAGATTTCTAGTACTAACAGTGAATTTCGAAACGCAGAATGCCAAGAAGTTCAAGCCAAAGCAGATAATCTGCTTGCAGAGTTGTATTTGACAGGAAACCTAACCTATTATCGCTTAGCTTAGATTCAATCCAATCGATCGATAAACAGATCGATTGCTTCGTCCGACTTGAACACTGCCATCTGTCAAAATACAGGGCAACTAATTTTCTCTTTCTTCTGCTGCAATCAGCTGAGATATACCGGCATCGGACCGGACATATGCTCACAAATTTTTGCAGACAAAAATCTTTTTTTTTAGACTTCTAAGCCAAATTTTGAAAAATCTACGTTGTTCCGGCATCTAATTTGGAACTCATAGTACACTCACTTTATACGAAAAGACCGTTAAATATTTGTATGAAGCGAATATTTGGCACCCGTTGACACTCTAGATTACAGAGCCAGTTAAGATTAGATAAAAAAGATATAAATTCAACGTTTTCGGCATAAAGTGAATTACTATGAGGTCCATTAATGTCTATACTTTCATTGACGAGAAGGATTTTGAAATCTGTAAATGCAATTACAAGAATTTTGTCTGCAAAAATTAATCGTGTTTAGTCGGTAAAAAAGGACCATGTTAAGCATCCCCTTAAGAAAGAGCACTGCTCTCTCGCTCCCTCCCATATACGTGCGCTCTCACTCCCTCCCCATACGCTTGCCCTCTCGCTTGCAATGTTCTCTTTGTCGTGCTGATTGCATCTTAGAGGGGGTGATGCCACCTCGCGGTGTTAGCATAGATGATGGAAGCGCACGTGCATTTACTTTCTCGCTCCCTCCCGTATTGCGCTCTCACTCCCTTCCCGTACGCTTGTCCTCTTGCTCGTACGCATCTTATTATAATCTCGTACGCTTGCCCTCTCGCTCGTATGCGTCTTAAGCAAAGTGCTCGTTCGCACACCAATGCTATAATCGCACGGTCGCACACTAACGCTATAATCGCACGGTCGCACACTAACGCTATAATCGCACGCGTTTCTTATTAATCTAAAAAATAAGAAATGGTAGGACAAGGATAGGGAAATAATATTAGAGTTATTTTTTTTTATTATTTTATATTTATTTTCTAAATGTTACAAAACTTAAAAAAACTTATAAGAATGAAAAAAATTTATAAAAATAAAAAAATTCATAAGTAATGAAAAAAATGTATGTATATCTTTATATTTATTATACATTTTTTGCTCATGCTCTCCCCGTGGGCTTATCTTAAATCCCGCACGCATTCTTATTTCTAAGATATTCTTAGGAGTGGACAAGAATAAGGAAAATAATAATAATATGCTTGAATGCGATATATTTTTTCATTTTATTTGTTTTAAAATGAATACATAAAAATGGTTTTAATAAAAAATGGTTTTTATAAAAATTATTTATTTTTAACATACACAAATAATTTTATTTGTCTTTATTAGATAAATTTTGCTTCTTATTTCTTTAATAAATATATACAAATAATTTTAATTATTTTTATTAAATAAATTATTTGAACAAAAAATATCCGGTTCGCCATCATAGTAGTAAAACCACCATCCATGTAACGTTGATTTGCAACATAAGAAGTCCAGTTCATCTCTTAGTTTTTTTCGTCCTTTTTCAATTTTTATTTTTTTATTTATATTTATAAAACCTATTACTTCGAGATTTTCGATTCGTAGTTTCTGTGGATCCAAAAATATATAAAAATAATTAACAATTTAAATATTAAAAACAATATATATACACACACGCACGCACGCACGCACGCACACACACACACACACACACACACACACACACACACACACACACACACACACACACACACACACACACACACACACACCTGCGGTTCAAACGTCAATGACGTCTTCCGACAAACCTGAAGCTCTCGTGGTTCAATATATAACCCTTTACTATTTTGTGCCTCCGTCAGCGACCATTTAGGAGGGATTCGTCTCACAATGCGTAATCCTGATGATGATGATATTGCTGTTTTATCTTCATTCTGTGAAAAAGAAAAGAAAATATATTATTAATCAAAATTACTCATGCGAACTCACATGCACAGTGTTATACACGGACATACCGTTTGTAAGGTCCTATCTATCACTTTTATTTTAATGTTTTTCTCTATATCATTTACTTTTATTGTAAAATTCTGGAAAAATAAAAAAAGTATTATAAAGTGTAATATAGACGCAATATATAAATATCAAAAACAATACCTGTGCTGGTGTATATGTTAGTAATATCTCTCTCTGAAGAGACACCTGGTTTACAATTTTTTCGGTCCCAACTCTAATGTGCTGTAAGGTATAAAATTTTATTTAATAAAATATTAAAAATACATGTATTCTAGTGGCATAAAATATACTTACCCCATTACATGGGTATTTTATTCGTAAGTATGCCATTTTTTGTTTGTGAGACAATTTTTAAACTATGCACACGAGAGACAAACGACGACGACAGTCCAACCCTTATGACTGACGCTAAAGAGCGCAGCCCATCATTTTATAGTACAAAATGTACGTGATCTATCTACGAGATGCTAAATCCCACAGTCAAAAACCTCTGATAGTAGTAATTTAATACTTACAAGTTCATAATAACAAAAGGAGCTCAAGTCATTGTCACAACTGTGACAACCACGCTGTACCATACTGAATAGCCATCAGCCTGAAATCGTTCTCTAATGATAAGGAAAATAACCAGAAGTTAAATTTCAATTTCAATTTTAATTTATATTATCACATCCGCAACGCTGCGGGTATAATTTTTTTTGACACCGATATTGAGCAGACTGACAAGTTGGCATTCACTAACAAATTCAACTGTCAGGTCGCATTCTTAACATTTTCCAGCGCCGGATAGTCGCGGCAGAGTGATCTGCACGCACGGCCAGTAAGTCGTAAAATTGTATTTAACATTTTCCAGTGACGGAGGGTCGCTAGAGAAAAACTGCGCACACGACACTTGAAAAGTAATAAAATCTCAATTCAACATTTTCCAGCGCTGGATGGTCGCGGCGGAGAAGTCCGCTCACACGGCACTTGAAAGCTACCGCGATAGAGAAATCTGTCGCGCGACCGTTAAAGTCATAAAGTCGTGAACTGACATTTCCTTGACATTTTTCAGTACCGGATGGTCACGGGGGAGAAGTCCGCTCGCACGGCACTTGAGATCCATAAATTTGAGTTTCCTCATTTAAGAAATTCGAGCGGTGGTTGCATCAGCAGCTCCCACTAGGAATACCGGCTTGCCGCGCTTTTCTAAGAGCTTTGTCTAAAAATCATATAAATAGGGATGCAGCCTGCGACTCCGGGCAGTTCGAACTCGGCAGTTCGAGATTAGGACTAGTGTAGCCGGGACGGTTCCGTGTTGCAATTGTAGCGACCGAGTTCTCCCCGAGCTACCAGTACGCGCTGATCAGTTCAAGCGAGTCATTCTATTTCCAAGATCAAGTTCAAGATCAAGTTCAAATCCAACATTAATATCAAACCAATCCCATTTTGAGATCCACTCTAATTTTAATTCTAATCCTAATTCGAGATCCACTCTAATTTTAATTTTAATCCTAGTACGAAATCCACTTTAAGTTTAATTTTAATGTAGTCGTAGCTTTAAATAAATTGTGTCATTGTAACCCGCTTCTTTTGCCCTTCATGAGTAATAAAACGCTAGTTTACACACACACATACACACACACACACACACACACACACACACACACACACACACACAAACGCTTTCGCTCAGTTCCACGCCTACCTCCCCCGCTTCCATGCATGCAACACCGCGAGTATAGTGAATAATCAGAGATACGGCCGAAACCTGAGAACAACCGGACAGCCAAGGGGGACCGGGGGCACACATCACCTGACCGGTGCAGTCTGCGACCAAGGCAAAGCAGTCATTGTCATCCCAATAGGCTTCACCAAAAAGATAAGTCACGACGCTCCATTAAAAGAAAGCATGCCAAATAACTCTTCCTCTCGATCCTCGGTCGCGGAGAAATCGGGCCCGTCTGCCGGTAAATCCGGCCACGCGATCCGCCAGTGGGCTGTGAGGTCCCCGAAGTTCGTACTTCGAAAACAGCTGGCCCCGCCGAAACGCGCGCTCTTTGTCGACTCGGCACCGCGCTCGATCGGGACGTAACAATACATTTTTATTATTTCAAATTTGCACATAACATGATTATAACATTTTTATTTGTCATTTAATACATCGTATGCAATATTCATATTTGCGCATATAACATTTTATTTGTCATTTAGCAAATCGTATGCAATAGCTTATCTGAAGCATAAACTATTAATTCACATTCAATACGTGAACTTGTAACGAACCGCCTTCCGACCCCCCCCGGACCGCCAAACCGTCCGAACCGTCCGGCCGAACATCCGCCGGACGGCCGTTAAACGGCGCATAGCGCCTAATAAATACACGAATATCGGAGCAAACAAGCGATCGCTCCCGCGCTCTCATCTTCGCGCGCACGCGCTCTCATTCCCGCGCCGTCCGTAGCCACGATATGCGCGCGTGGTCCGGAGCGAGAGACCCGAGATCGAGTGGCGGGGATGCTGCCGCCGGACCGCTCCGCCGTAACGCGCCGCGCATCCCCCTCACCTCGATCCTCGGGTATATAAGGCGACGTTCGCCGGAGGCAGGGACCTGATCCGCTTCTGGCCGGTCCGCCGAACAGGAGTCTCCCCAGGTTGTCACTGAGATCGAGCGCCTCGGTCTCCGCTAAGTTACTTAGCTGGCAGCCGCTTCCGAGTCCGATCCCGAGCTCCGATTCCCGACTCGTCAACCTGGGCTTAAGTACACTTGGGCCCCGTCAAGTCACTTGACACGAAGGCGATTCTCCATCCACCCCGCCTCCCGAGTCCGACGCCACCTCACGTACGGGGGTACGGTGCTCCGTGCCTCCAC
The DNA here is from genome assembly GCF_016802725.1 of Solenopsis invicta. NCBI lineage: Eukaryota > Metazoa > Arthropoda > Insecta > Hymenoptera > Formicidae > Solenopsis > Solenopsis invicta. The sequence continues at coordinate 1,042,412 of NC_052675.1, read as the reverse complement.
CAAGCGCAGTGAGGGGGTGTCCCCCGGCGAACATTCGCGGTCTTAACCGCCTCGCGACGGTCCGCGCTACGAAGCCGACGAAGAAACACGGATCCGTGTACGCGCCGCGCTCACCGCTCCCCGCGCCGCGCTACCACCGAACGTCACGGCCACAAAAACAAGGCCGCCGGGATTCGCAGAAAAACACGCAACTAAATTCCACGAACCGCGTCTCGCACGACAGGTGAACCTGTAAATAGATTCCCGCGTATATAGACTACGCCGAGCCGAATTGCTGTGTCACGTCCGTCCGCGCGCTTAACCGATTTAACTCTGGATATATGTATCGCGTCCGTCCGAGCGTCTAGGAGAATTAAGTTTGTGTCACGTCCGTCCGCGCGTCTTGTAAATCTAAGTTCTACAAGTTTGTATCACGTTCGTCCGCGCGTTCGAACACAAGGCTCTGTACCGCATCCGTACAACCGCCGATGTCAATGTAACAACGCCTAGTAGAATAAACACGTTGATATTTTCTACCTTTAAGAAAACGTCTAATTCCTCCAAGCGACCTTTTGCGCCCGATCCTGTACCGTCGACCGTCCGTGCGCGAAATACGGTCGTTACACGGCTGTTCGGGCGCCACGGAGCGAACTTTTATCATAAATTTTGCGCAAAATATTTATTGCATCGTTTTTATTAATGATGCAATTTTGACGCAAGTAAGTTACTAAATATTTATATTTTTCAGTAACATTATTCATATTCTGACACTGTGCAAAATATACATGTTCGATACAATGCTCAAGTTCAAACATAAATGATACAGTTGTAGGCTTAATGCAAATATAAGTATTGTGTAATGTTAATTTTATAATATGTTCTTCACGCAGTTTAATGTGCTACACAATCAGTTCGTGAATCAATAATGGTGCCGTTTTTGACTGCATAAGTACCTCGATGTCCATTCGATGTACGTTTCTCAATCAACAATCTCCACGTTTTATAAAGTAAAACAATTTGATTTCCGCGATTTATACTTAAAAACCGACATACTGTTGTTGGCTGATATTTTTGAGAACTTTCGCGATAGTTACATTGCGAGTTATGAACTTGATCGTATTATTACACTTTACCCGGTTTCACGTAGGATGCAATGCTGAAACATACACATGTAAATTTTGAACTGTTGATAGACATTGACATGATAATGTTCATTGAACGTGGCACACGTGGTGGTCTAAGTCAATGTTCAAATAGGTACACACGGGCCAACAACAAGTACATACGATCCATCGAAATCATCATTATACCTGATGTACTTTGTTGTAAATAACTTGTATGGTTGGGCAATGTGTCAACCATTACCATACAAAGATTTTCGATGGGTGGATGACACAACAAATTTTAATTTTATGGACATCGCGCTAGATTCCCCAACAGGTTACATTCTTGAAATAGACTTAGAATATCCACAATATTTACATGATACGCACATTGACCTACCGTTCTGTCCAATGCCTGATAAACGGTGCGACAAGCGGTAGGACAAGCTCCTCGCAACTTTATCGTACGTTAAGAAACGTTACGTCATACATTATCGTAACCTGCAGCAGTGTACTCGTCACGGTCTTCGAGTAACAAAAATACATCGCACATTACAATTTGTGCAATCTCTAAGGTTTTGCGATTATATTCAAGTAAATACAGATTTCAGAACATGCGCCAAAAACGATTTCGAAAAAAACTTATACAAATTAACGAACCACGCGGTATTTGGCAAAACCATGGAAAACGTGCGCAATCACGTCAACGTGCGACTTGTGACCAAATGGAAAGGCAGATACGGTGCGGAGGAAATGATCGCTATGCCAAATTTCTACAGTCGTAGTGTTTTTTCGGAGAATTTGGTTGCAATCAAAATACGTAAGTTTGAGGTGAAATTTGACAAACCAATCTATGTTGGTATGTGCATCCTTGACATATCTAGGACACGTTTGTATGAATTTCATCATGTATACATGGCGCCGTTGTTTCGCGAGAAATGTAAAATTATGTATACTGATACGGACAGCTTAATATATAACTTTGAATGTGATGACGCATACAAAATTATAAAGCTCGATATTAATAAATTCGACACGAGTGATTACGCGGTTGATAATGCATATGGTATTCCGCTTCTTAAATAAAAAATGCCGGGATTAATGAAAGACGAAAACAATAGTGCGATCATGACCGAATTCGTAGGGCTTAGAGCAAAGATGTATGCTTTGCGCGTTGATAGTAAAAAAGACACGAAGAAAGTCAAAGGAATCAAAAGCAACGTTGCAGCAAAATTGATAACTTTTAATGATTACACGCGATGCTTGCATGATGAGATTGAAATGACGCGACAGCAGTCAAGTATTAGATCGAAATCGCATGAGGTGTATAATGTAACTGAAACGAAAATTGCTCTTAGTTGGTATGACGATAAGCAATATATTATGTCAGATTCTATCAACACGTTGCCTTGGGGACATTATAAAATACCAATGTAAATAAAACATTTAATTTGTATAATATATGTATATTTGTGTAATTGTAATAAAAATTACAAATATCTTATAAATAAGTAATACATTTTTTACAATACATTATCCGTGTGTATTCACAAATTGTGTGAATTATAAAATTCCAGCTATTTCACATAAACCTCATCCCCTATTTTGCGTAAAATTTTTTCAATGAGATACAAGTCAGGATTACCGACTCGCTGGAGCTCATATTCATAAAATCCGGCGGTGATATGTTTTTTACAGGAATCTTTCAATAAATACGTCACGGGATTAGTTCTCTGCACTTTGGCAATTTTAAATATCTTCATAGTCCAATTCTTTGTATAACTTTTATTAAAAATGGTTTTAAATTTGCTCACGCGTACCGATTCACACACTTTGAATCGTGCGGGTGCAGCGATTTTTATGCGACTATACACAGTGGATAAGAGTTTTTCGGCAATCGCAGGAGTAACATTGATGGGTCGCATACCAATAGTACGATGCCTTCGCGAGTTGTATTCTGATACGAGACGTGGTAACAAATCGATCTATTTATAATTTCCATTAAGCGTAAACTGCTTTTACATGTTGTTCTTTAATGAACAGTTGAACCTGACGACTGATGCCTTCATTACGGAATATGTTGAATAATGATTGATATCATGTTTTTTTAACAGCTTCTGTACCGTGGCATTGTAAAATTCCTTTCCTCTGTCAGTCTGCAAATTTTTCGGACATCTTTCATCGTCTCAAATTATCTTTGTTATCGCATTAGCCACTTTATTGCCACTCTTGGCCTTGAGAGGCATGGCCCATGCGTACTTGCTCAACACATCGGTAACGGTGAGTATGTAATGGTAACCTCAATTAAATTTCATGTAAGTTCGCATCTCAATAACATCCGAGTGCCACAGGTCATCGTATCCACGAACAATGACTTGCCTTCTCGAATAACTACTTCTTGCTGGAGCATGAAGTTCCTTCACTAACAGCTGCTTTTCGAAATTGTTCATGTTTGATTCACAAATGATGGATCTAATGTACCTTTTTTTTCTACTCTGCGCTATGGGTCACTGTATCGAGTCACTGTATGTTGTCTTTGAATTTTTTTAAGCATAATCTCCACCTTATTTTGGAGAGTAACAATCTTCCTCTCGATTTCGTCCTGATGATCTTTCAAAATTTGTATGCTTTCTTGTACATATTGTTTATTGGCAGCATCGCCATCATCTACAGGTAACGCTACGTGACTTGCGTGACTTTGCAAAATTGGCGTTGACCATGCAAAGTGCGTTATCACGGACGTAACTTCTTATTAATCCATTCCATTTGTAATACGATTCCGTTCCGCTACTTCCGAGCGATATCCCAACATATCGACAGGATTTTGTTATTGTGAGCGTTGTATCCGGCTTGGCGCGAGGCCTTGAGCAATCGAAGACGATCGACGAGCTCGTTCGGATCGTTTCAATGAACGTAATCAATCTTGTTGTCGTTTAATGTAACGGTGTTCGGTATACCTCGTTCAACTTTATCCAGTGCTAACATGGGGGAGATTATATTTTTATACTTATGTCTTTAGTTACCTAGTATTGAATTACATTGGTATCGCCTATGTGCGTTTGTAGTTAATATAATATTATTATACTTCTCTACATCGTCATTTGTGTTGATATCAGCGTTGGGTATTTTCATGAAAATTAATTCATACAGACCTTGAGTACCCTTGTATCTTTTACCGTCTGGATATATCATTGTTCTTGTGCAAGTCGATACGTTTGTTACCAAGCATCGTTCCAGTATTGCTGAAGTAAACTCCGTAAACGTTATCTACGTTGACCGTTTTTTTACCGCTCAAAACAGCTCCCATATATTTTTGTCCCAATGGACCATAATGTATTTATAATTTTTTTTGCCCCTTAGACGTTTCTAACTGTTGTCGAACAGACATCACGAGCGGCTCGTCGGTGATTTTGAAAATCTCTTCAACGGAGGGTGCATGATTCTGCAATAAATCGCTATCTTGTAATATTTGTGATACTTTATGAAAATTAATTAGTACAGTTTGCGATTTAATTAGAAGTAGAAGTCATTATTGAATTATTAAACAAAATATTCGACCGTTTTTGTTTTGGCTCCACGTATTCTTCATTTCCCGAAAAGAATGCTTCACTCTCAGCCGGTTTAGACTCATTCCCAACGGTATTTTCAACTCCAACGATATTTTCAATAATCTGTTTTAGAGGTTCAATGATTGGTTTAAAATGTTTTCTTAGTTCAATATTTTCTTCTATTTTACCCGTTTTTAATGCGCAATATTTTTTGCAAATCATGTTACTCGTTTTTACAATCTGTTTAGCTATCTTCTTGCGATCCATGTTACTATCCATGTTTAACTTTCAACGTATTGATGACAACTAATCATTTTACGGTATTGCAAAGTCGTTAAATCCTTTTCTATATCTTCCATCGACAAGCCCGCTGTCTTTGTCTATCACTAGAAATCTATATTTTTGTTGCCAACAATGACATAAATCGCAAAAATCCTCGTAAAACATGTCAGTGTTTACATGATCGTTGTATACATGTTTCAGATTGGTACCATCCTGTTTGAACATGATTAAAAAATTCGCATTGTCACGTATGAGATGCTTCGGTATCTTGGCATACGTCTGATAGAGATAGAAGCAGTCAACGTCCGAATGTCGACCCATTGCAAAGTACTCTCTTATCGTATCTTGCTTGTCGCATGCCACATCATCAAAGATAAAGATGGAATTCGGAAGCGCTTTGCTCGGAGGAATGACGTCACTGTTGTTGGAGAATGCAAAATACCCAAATTTTTCAATTAGTATTAATAAGTTTTCCTGATATCGATATTTCGGCTGCTAAAGCAATTTCGAGTACACATACACGTTCTCGAAACGTACACCGTGCGGACTTTCAAAATGCTTATCAACAAGTTTGTCTTGCCGCAATTTGACGGGCCGCAAATGATGCCGCGTATAGAAATCGGTAGCATTTTTCCATATCTGCGTGTTTTTATTTCGGGTGTTTTTTTATCATCAAAATTAATTACTGTGATTGCTTGCGGTTGCCGCACAAACCGCACATTTTCTTTTTCTCCACGGTAACAATAAACTGAAAAATTTCTATTGAGCGCAGCTTCTATTTATAGAGGCGCGTAGAGTAAAATCGCTCAGTATGCAAAATGTTTCTTATCATGTCAGATATCTGTGATGTACACAGTTTGACTAGCGAACAGATAAAATATATACCAAAAGTCGTTTTGCTACAAAAGTTTCACAATTACATCGATCATTTATGAGACAAATTGCCCAAGCATATAAAAGCAGATTCGGAGGTTCAGCAGTACTGTCGGTGTTTCAAACATTATAATTTACCGTCTCAGCATACGCATATAGACGGTCTGGCGTCGTTGAAAAAGAATTGCTGCAAATGCCTGCGAAAGACTGCGGTTTGTTGAATTGCGCGATTAATACACTTTTTTTCGAATTACATATCCCCGGTTATCAGCACTGCGGTCCAGGAACACGTTTAGAAGAGCGATTGGCTTGAGGTGACCAAGGCATTAATCCGTTGGATGCAGCGTGTCGTGACCATGATATAGCCTATTCGCACAGAACAATCTTGCGAAAAGACACGTGGTTAATAATATACTCGCCTCAAAAGCACGGAAATGCATTATAGCGAGAGATTCAAGTCTTGGAAAGAGAGCTGCTGCAACAGCAGTTTGGGCGGCTATGAAGACCAAGATGAAAGTCGGTATGGTTCTGAAATTAAAGAAGAAGAAGACAACGCGCAAGAGAATACTTCTGGTAGCAAAACGTGGTGATATCCTACCCTTCTTGACATTGTTGGAAGTTCTCGTGTCATTGGTTGGGGGAGCGGCTGGAGTAGCGAAGGCCGTAAATGATAACAAAGCACCGCAGCGTCAACTGGAGGAATTAAAACGTCATAATCGTGTCAAGGAAGGTCATGGAATTTATCTTGCTCCGTATAAGCGCGGTCGAGGAGTATCGACAAGAAAAAAAAAAAAATGTCGACAAAACGTTAAAAATGCCAAGAGGTGTTCCTACAAACCTTGAATTACTTCAACTAGCAAAACGTATGCACATTCTATATTTTCGAGAAATTTGTATGCATGTTTCATTACTAACAGGAGAAGCACGCCGAAACGAGAGCGGTATTATAAATTTGGACAGTGTCGAAGGACCGGGTACTCATTGGGTGGCGTAGGAATTGGAAGAAGGGGAATTGTGCTACATATTTCGACAGTATTGGTAATCTTCGACCACCGCAAGAATTGGTACGATACTTTAATAGTGATGCGACACGTATCGAGTACAATCACGCGCATTATCAACGTTACAATCAAAGCAACTGTGGTCAACTATGCCTATGTTTTCTACAATCGGTCGACAATCAATTTAAAGATTAACATTTCGCTATTTAACTCAGTATACAACATGTCACTGACGTTTACGCTAACCGGCAAGCGTATCATCCTTGCGGTAAGCTATTTTCCAGTTGTATATTTAAGCGATGGTGATTACGAGCTCGATCTGACAGATTTTGAAACCTACAATACGATCTAATACAAATTCCTCGAATAACAAATTTTACTATGACAATGACGACAAGAAAATTATTATTCCGGAAGGATTGTACGAACTGCGTGACATTAACAAGTATCTAAAACATCCAATATCTCATGTCCCAAACAATGTTAGTAGGTAGAAATTGCTTTATAAAAAAATCGATGAAGACAAGGATAACGAGATTATGATTCGTGCCAACAATAATGCGATGAAGAGCAAAATCAAGTGTTCTTATTTAATAGATTTTACCAAATCCGACAACATTGTATCGCTGTTGGGATTTTTCACGAATCGTATGCTTGAACCTCGACAACGGCATGAATCGGATTTATCTATAAAAATAATCAATGTAAACATCATTTGCATAAAATGTAACGTGACCGCTGGTGCGTATAGCAACGATAAGGGCGTGCATACGATACATAAATTATCACCGAGTGTTTATCCCAAATATAAAATCTCAGAAACGCCTGCACAGATCATTTACCTTCCGATTGTCGTACAGAGCATTACTGACTTGTCTATTCGCATTGTGGATCAAAACGGTAGATTAATTGATTTTCGCGGAGAAGAGATTTCTGTTTGATTGGACGTACAAAGATGATAACGCTTGTGCTGAATGAGCAAGAGCGAGACACAATTTACAATAAAAAGATCACGACAACCAAAAAGACAGCAATCAAGAATATCCAATTGCTCAGTAAAAAGAACTTACCCCATCAAACATTGCATATTTGAGAGAGCTAGGATTCACCGTACGAAATGTTCTAAGATGTCTGATATTCTAAACATTGGAGGTGACCCAATCTTTAACGATAGCATTGTCAAGATTGAAACTCATTCGTATAATCCGTACGCTAACACTATGTTTGGACAGTGACAAAATAAGGATATCTATACAACAGGATTTATACACATTGCCGTGCAAAAGTTTTCTCTACGTCAAAGGAAGATTAGTGAAGAAAAGAAAATGATGATGATAACGAAGATGTATCAGAAATAAAACTTGGAAATAATTGTGTAACGTTCATGTTTTATGAAATTCGATATGAAATTAACGGTGTGAAAATTGATTGCAACAGAAACGTTGGAATTACTAATACTATAAAAAACTATGTATCTCTTACGTTTGACAAAGGAATGATAATGCAGAATGCCGGATGGGACATGTCATTCACTTCGTGGAAAAATTATTTTAATTTTTGTGTGCCGCTAAATTTACTGCTGGGCTTTTGCGAGGATTACAAACGCATGGTTCTTAACGCACGCCGTGAATTAATTTTGATACAAACGCGCAATGATAACAATTCTATAATAGGAACAAATTGAACGACGGAACCCAAAATTGAATTGTTTAAAGTACAGAGGCGAATACCACATGTTATGTTAAATGAAGTCAATAAACTGTCCATACTATGAGCTTTGGAAAGCGTGCAATATCTAAGTATGAGTTTTTGTTCCTGGGATCTGTACGAGTACCCCTTGTTGCAGAGCACAACCAAACATTCGTGGGCTGTCAAAACTGCAACACAATTAGAAAAACCTTGATTCGTTTTCTTTTCGCTACAGACTGGTTCGCAAGAATATCATGTCTCAAGATGCTACTATTTTTGACGACTGTAATTTGATCAATGTGAAACTTTATCTCAACTCAGAATTTTATCCGTACGATGACTTGAATCTAGACTTTTGTAAATCTAAATACTCTATCTTATTTGACATGTACCAACGTTTTCGTAAATCTTATGGACGTGATTGCTACAATACGTGGCTTAACGTGATCAAATTTCTGCAAAGAAGACCTTTTACAGTCATTGATTGCTCGCGACAAAACGAGTCCATCAAAAGTGCTACTGTGGACGTACGCATTGAATTTGATTGCAAAGAAAATGTGAGAGCGAGTACTACCGCCTATTGCCTCATCTTACATGATCATATAATTGAATACTGTCCATTGTCTAACGTTGTGCACAAAATCATGCAAAATGCACTGTTAGCAAAATATCTTCAATGAAATACAGAAATATTTTGTGATATGATACAGTCTTGAAAACCAACTTGTCATGGTTGTGCCAACATTTGTTCTGCAAAGATTCGCCGTTGTAAAAAAATTTATCGTCAAGAAAGTGGCGGTATTGAAATAAGGAAACGTTCTCACGCATTACATTTTTACGAATTCCGTGCCATGGAGTGCATTAACAAAATCCAAAAGAACTTGCGTTTCCTGGTTAATTGTTTATCACCATGGATTGCGATGGGAAGATGGAATAGTTCAGTATCCGAAGGCGAAGCACCTGATTTCAACAGCTCTGTATAATGAAAACGATGATGAGGCTATCATATACGTTAAATGTCATGAAAAACGAGAATTGCTGAAGTATATACTCGATGTCAAAGTAAGAAATAATGTTATCATTAAGACCGTGGATGCTGATTACGAAGACATTGAATCATTAAATAATTTGGATACTGCAAACACTATACGATGTGCAAAACATGTTAAGAATTGTGCTATTGTTATAGCCTAGCAATAATGTAAGGCATGGCAACCGAATAAGGTTACCAGACCACATAAATGTTAAAATTAAGAAATACGCGAAGCATGACAACCAAATGAGGTTATCATACCACGAATGTAGAGCATTTTTGCAACACGGAGCCCAAAATCCCGAAAACCTGTGGACTACTTGGACTAACCGTGTCACGAAAATGCTGACGAACGATTGCGCCAAGCAACGGCTTAACGCAATCACCCTTGTACAAAAGGAGCGCCCAAACGACCAAACGACGGAGAATAATCTGTGAAGTCGTGCGAGCAACAGGGTGTCGCGTCGTATCCGCAACTACATTAAGTGTACCTACGTTGTGTTCGACTGCGAGTGTAAATACCTCTATTATCTGAAGCCAAGTGGACTCTATCATTCTGAACTTCCGCCGGACCTCGAATTTCCTGATGTCCGCAAGCTTAGGCTCGCCTCGTACGTTAGCCGTACAACACTATGCAGAATGTATTTAAATTATACGATTATTAGTTACAATGTCAAAAAGATCCTTTAAAATAAAATATGTATAAACGTATTTATGGTTTATTTTTATCTTTCCCTGTAATACATAAATAATTTGTAGACGTTAGACATTTGATAATAGTATGCTTGAACGTCAACCATACTATTATGAAACGTCTAACGTACTACACTCGAACGTCAGTAGTACAATGTAGTAGTATGATAGACGTACGATGTACGATAGACGTATGGTAGATGTGTGGTATACGTATGACAGACGTATGGTAGACCTATGGTAGATGTAGACGTATAATAGATGTTTGATATCGATTCAATAGACGTATGATACACATTTAATAGTCCGATTATGTTATATGGTAAAAAGTATTTAATATTCAACGGTCATTTGGTGTGAGACACTGCCATACTTCTTGATAAAACGTATCTTTTGTGTTATCGAAAATTTAAGCTGCATGTGCATGGTAAGATAAAAAATTGCTTAGAGGTGTTCTCATTTTACTATGAGAACAATGAGATATCAATGTCTCGAAAATAAATCACGTACATTTTGATTGTAAAAATAAATGAGCTCTGCTCGCATCAATCTGTCACTCAGTCAGTCATTCAGTCAATCAGCCACCATGAACTGTGACGAATGCCACGAGTACTTCACTCCTTCGAAATGTTATGCGTGTAGGCGTTCTCATTGGGTGAGAGAACGCTACCATTTGCTCTCGTGAAGTGTGCAAGTAGTTCAACCTTCGATCAGGGAGCTTCCCTGTGTGGTCGCAGTGAGCAGAGTGGCACCACATTTACGAAGAGAGTCGCCATTATGGTGGCAACCGGCTGATCCAGAAATGGAGTTGTATAATCGAGCCCTTTTCACTCCCAATCCTTTCAGGATCGAGGTAAATACAACCAGTCGTCATAGAGTGGTACGGGTATGGATTGTACTACCCCGCTTTTAAGCTGAGTTCTATTTCTTTTTTCCATAATTTCCTTACTGCGCATATAATCTATTAGTTAATTTATCGTTTATCTTTATGACTAGGAGGAGAAGTACAAGCAGAAAAAGGACAAGGAGGATAACGTGTCAATCGCCACGTCACACCATTTATATTTTATCAAATTGTAACGTTACGCCTCTCCGCCGCGCCACCACTCCGGTCCAAACGCCGAACGCAACGCGTAAGATCAAATACGTGCGCGTGTTCAGCTAAGCATGCCGCGATCACGCGCTACCATGCGTGCCGCGCGCCGCGCTCGGCAAGCGTCCCTACTCCACCGCGCGCGCTGATTGGTACGCGCGACCGCGCGGACTGCTATATAAGCCGACAGCGAGCAGCCGCAATCAGATCGCTCCGATCTCGAACCTACTCCGCTCCTGCGCCGGGTATTCTCGACGCTCCTTAGCTTGGGCATTCTCAAGCACTTCCCCGGAATGGGCATTCTCGTTCTAACTTTCTCGCGACGGGCATACTCGTCGGTCCTAACGGCTGGGAATACTCGACCAATCCCATCCTCCGTCCGCGACGGGAATACTCGTCGTTTCCGCGGCTGGGTATTCTCGGCCAACAGGAACCGTCCGTCCCGCAATTCCGTTTTCGGGGATTCTCGAGACCAGCACCGCCGTCGGGGATGCCCGACACCGTTCTAAGGCTCATTCCGCAAACCTGTTCCCTACGGGGTGACAACACTCCGCAGGGAGAGACCGCTTAGGTCTCTACCGTCGACCGCACTCGCGTATCGCGGAACCGTTCGCCGCACCACGTACTACCGATTCCGCGTATCGCGACCGTCCGTCGCGCGGGCCAATCACGGCCCGTTTAACCGTAAGTTAAGTTAGCCGCTTCACGGCCACTCCGATCATTACTTCCGAGCGCCTGGCGCATAATACCTGTCCGTTTAATGTTATAGTTATCCGAGTCCGCTCTTTAATATTAAGTGACACCGCGAATTATATTTTCTTGTCCGCGGAACCGATGATTGTTTAACTGAGCAACCCCGATTGCTACTTCCGAACGCAGAGCGCATAGCACCTGTCCGTCCGTTTCCGGAGTTTCTAAAATCCGCTCCGTTTAGATAGTAAGTACGCCGCGAATACATCGTGACCGTTCTCTTAGTTTCACGCGGGCCGACGACCGCGCAATTAAGTGCTGTAATACTATTCGAGGAGTCCAGTATTATCCGATAACGATATCGGAACTGTATAATTCATTTTGTACTAAATCATAGCCAAATATATTTAACCTCTTTCGTTTTCACTACCAAACCACGGCGTTATCATTTGATACGAACCCGGACATCCGGCGAGCACATCCGAGCATCCGATCCTGAACCTAAATCCCGTAACCGACACCGAGAAAGTACCAGCGTTACAAAATTATCTTTATATTTTTTCATATAATTTTTTATATATTTTTTTCTTATTTACTTATTTTTTAATATTATAAATTTTCAAATATTTTTTACATTTTAAAAATAAATATATACAATATTAATAAAAAATTGCTATAATATTATTATTATTTCCCTGTCCTTGTCACGCCATTTTTTATCCTTTAGATTAATAAAAAACGCGTGCTAGATTTAAGATAAGTCACGAGAGAGCACGAGCAAGCGAGCAAAGATAGGTCGTATGGGAGAAGGAAGACAAGGAGGATGATACATCACCATGCCATACTACAATCCAATGCATGAAAAAGCGATTAAGAGTGTGGTGTGCGAGTGAGCACTTTGAGACGCGTGCGAGTAAGAAGGTAAGCGTACGAAATTATAATAAGACCCGTGAGAGCGAGAGGACAAGCGTACGGGGAGGGAGCGAGAGAGAAAACAAATGTGCGCTTCCATCATATATGCTAATACTGCGAAGCGGCATCACCCTCTCTAAGACGCGGTTAACATGGCAAAAAGAACATTGGCGTGCAAGCGAGAAGGCATACGTCTGTGGAGGGAGTGAGAGCGCACGTATATGGGAGGGAGCGAGAGAGCAGTGCTCTTCCTTAAGTAATGTCACCTATGCCATGATTAGCGCCGCAAGGTGGCATCGCCCCCTTCAAAGCATGGTCAGCCTCTCCTCAACGTGACATCATCTTGGTCAGTACAGCAAAGACACGTCGTGAAATTTCCCCTGCCCCCGCACTACCTTAGATCCCTAAGTTAGAATCTGCCTTGCTATACTACTAGTAAGGGCAGTCAAGTACTTTCGCCCATACGTCTATAGAACTAAATTCAAGATAATAACAGATCACAGGCCATTAATGTGGCTTTTTAACGTTACAGATCCAGGCTCAAGACTTCTTCCGTAGCGCTTAAAACTCGAGGAGTACGATTACGAAATTGTGCACCGCGCGGGTAAAAGCAATATCAATGCCGATGCCCTGAGAAGGTATCCGGTTACCAGTGACAAAGCAGTGAATAACCTCAGAGACGAAGATGACGAAACAGAAAATAAAGATTATACTGAAGAAGAAAAACGCCACACACTATTTTAATATTATGATGCCCATTTAAGAGGGTACTAAAGAGTCGCGAGAATTCTTAATAGAAGAAATCAGATTAAACCACAACTAGCCGGGCATAACAAGAGACGTGGAGGAATACATCAGCCAATGCCAGTACTTCCAGAAAAATAAACTGAGCAGAAAAACAAAAATGCTCATGGTGTCATAGACACGCCCAAGAAGCCTTTAAAAAATGCACTAGACATAGTGGGGCCATTAACAATAACAACCCGCGGAAATAAGTACATTCTAACATTTCAGGATAGTCTAACCAAATTCAGCAAAGTCATTCTGCTAGAAAATCAGGAAGCAGCCACGGTGGCAAAGTTTTTTGTAACGAGAGTTGTTACTAAAAACGGAATACTGGAGAAAGTCCTCACGGATCAGGGAATGAATTTCACGAGTGAAGTATTCAAAACTACCTGCAAGAAATTTAAAAATAGAAAAAATACAGACGACCGCGTGTCATCCCGAGAGTAATGGCGCGCTAGAAAGGTTGTATGGGACGCTTGTCGAGTACCTGCAACATTATATAAATGAGACACAGGCAGATTGGGATGAGTTGCTCCCGTACGCGAAGTTCGCTTATAACACGACGCCGCATACAGCCACAGGGTTTACACTCTTTGAGCTAATCTCTGGGTATCGCGCCACAATACCGACGGCACTGACAAAGCCGCCGAAAGAAACGTACTCTTACGAAGATTACGCACAGGAACTTCAAGAGAGAATACGCGCAACTAATCAGATAGCAAAAGAAAACGTACAGAAGGCAAAAATACAGTACGACAAGAGTGCGCATAAAAAAGAATTCAGGATGGAAGACCAGGTGTTGCTCCACGACGAAACCGCGCGCCGAGAAAGATAAAAAAAGCTGTACTCACATTGGATAGGATCCTACGTGGTAATGAAAAACCACGAGGGAATCAACTACACAATTAAGCAAGGCAGACGAACCATTTGCGTTCACGCAAATAGATTAAAGCATTTTATCGAAAACTAATGAATATCCCCAAGCGTGCCGAAAAAAATATTAGAGTAAGCAATAAGTTTAGTAAAAAATAAGCGCCGTAGAAATAAGAAGAGGCCATGTCAGTACTCACGTCCAAATTGTCGAGAAAGTGTCCTAAACCCTATTTACCTCAACCGATAGAAGGTGAGGAACACGGATCTCGATTTCCGGGTCTCAAAGCAAAGGCAACGACCGATCGGAAGGAGATATCGTGTCAGGCACCACAACAACCCGAGGAAGCTCCCCGATGGAGGGACCACTTGGACAGGAGGCTCGTCTACCTCATCCTCAGGCGGCGGGTCCCGATAGCGCACATCTTGATAGCACACAAACCACTCACAATGGCAGATGCCTAGAGATTTTCCGTAGGTTGGGTTAGATAAGTCAAGATGATTGGTTGGTGGGCTATTGGGATGTGCGCTATCGGAACTCTTCCATTCTCAGGAGAGTAAGGGCAAAGATGCAACCCTACTCTTGTGGGTAAGCGACGCAATACCCTCAACCACTGCAAACGGAGATACGCCCAGCAATGCGTAGGGGGAAGGAAAAAATCGCGACACTTGTCGCAGTAGATAATAAAAATAAATAAGAAAATGAACAAAACGGGCAGCGAACTATGCGACTGTTGGATAGCAACTAATGTTAAGCCGGAGAGACAAAAAAATGCAATATAAAAATTCGCAGAACGATAACGCGGATCTTCACCTTTGCAGGTTGATTACCGCAAGAGCATGCCTGACAACAGAGTTCGCAAATGGAAACAAGCTGGAAGACGTTTAGCCATGAGCCTGGACTGTATTTTGAAGAAATAGGCCACATGAACCAGGTAGAATCGACTTGGAAACCTGCACATCCAGGGCTTTGAAGTAAGGTATCACCAATTCCAGGAATATTTAAAGGACATCGAGAAGAGGTACAAAGTAATAATCAACAATACAGGGCAGACCTGTAAAAATATCTTGAAGATAGTGGAGAAAGACCACTCAAAATTAATAGCGCTGCTGAATCAGCTGCAAACAATATACAAAGCACGAAACCCGAGACGGCTTGGTTAACGCGATTGGAACATTCGGCTCTTCGGCACCATGGATTTCCAAGATGTTAAAATAATAGATGAGCAACTGAAGCTGCTGCACAATGACGACAAAAAATTGCAGCATGCAGTGAAACACCAACTCAGGGTATTGAACTCGACGATCGCACACATCAACGATCTCAAAAATGTGCTGATGCTTAACGAGCAATTATTGACAAATACCACGAAGAGGATGGAACAGCAATTAGCAAAATTCATACTGCAAGAAAACATGAACCAACATTTGCTGATCTTTATGACCATATTAAACGATCTGATTAGAGACGCCGAGAATATACTCGACTACCTGACCTTCGCCAAAGATAAAATAATAATAACAAGATTAGTCCCCACGGAAGAAATAATAGCCGAGCTCAGGAATGCAGCGACACAGCTAACTAAAGGCTCTATTTCCCATTCAATATAAAGGTCGAAAACTGAGAAACAATCTAGAAATACTTTACGGTAAACGCGTACCACGACAAACCGTATATACCTACATACAGTACTGCGTTTTCCAGTAATAGCGTACCCAATATACAAACTGATAAACGCAGTTGCGCTACCGAGGTCAATGCATGACAATGTGTTTGCATACGTAAAAATCGACCACTCACTGCTGGCAATAGATAAAGAAAACCATCACTACATACTATTTGACAGAGAGGAAGTAAACAAGTGCATAAAGAAAAGTAATACCTATACATGCTCTACAAGTTTCCCGACTTATTACGCGGAAAACACAGCACCATGTAAGGTGCAAACGTATACGCAGGCGCCGAGGACGGAAACATACTGCAAAAAACAGCTTCTATTCTTAAATCGGATGCTCTGGGTCACATTAGCCGAGGAAAACGCTTGGCTATATTCCGCACCACAACTCCAGGAAGTTAGCATTAAGTGCGAAAATAAGACAGAGGAAAAAACCACAATCAAACTAACAGGTAAACTAAAACGGACAGGAAACTGTAAACTGACAAACATGCACGTAACATTAACGACACAAAAGACCGTAGGAACAAATACGATACAAACGTACCCACTCAAATACGATCTGACGTTACAGATTAGAAGCAATAGCTGAAAGGATAGCAAAACTAAGCTAAGTCAAGTAGTCCTACGATCGATAATCAGAAGCTCCAACGATCTAGATAAACTTAAATTAAGTATAGAAGAAATCAACAAACTGTTATTCGAAAGCGATGATAGTTTATTAACTAACAAATACGTTATGTATCCTCTAGACAGCCGAACAATAACGATAATAATAGCAGCTAGTAGTAAGCATATAGTTTATAAGACGCCAACACGAGACAGCAAACCAACGAGAAAAACAAGAAGAAGTCACGACGACGTTATGATGTATTAGACAATTAAGAAATAAAATTAAGTTAAAACAAAAAACAAAAAAAAACGGGAACGTTACCCCATGTTTCCTTACACTCAAGAGGGAGGAATGTCGCGAGTGGCGAAAACCACCGCTAACAAAATAATCCTTGCTGAAAAAATGTGTTGCATTGATTCTCGAATTATCGAATTTATTGTTGTCGCTTTTCCGAAGTGTTGATTGGTTCTATCGCTGTGCTAACTTCGTGATCGGCTGTCATAGCGGAGATCGTGTTAACAGTAATAATCATAATAACTATTACATGCATAAAGAGGTTAATAGTGTAATATTATATTATTGAATTAATTATTACAAATTTATTTATTGTGTTTGTTCTGTTTTCTGCGTCTAAAAATTTTTCCTTTCCTTTGGAGGATTTCATGATTGTTTCAGATAAGTTTTATTAAACGTCTTTATTTATGGTTGTAAAAATTATCTTTAGAAAAAATTGATACTTTGTGTTGTACTTTATTTTTAGATAGCGATTTTGTTTAACATTTATTACATTACTGTTGTTAAAATGTTCTTTTGTATATAAACATTATTATTGTGAGGTTGGATTAGAAAAAATATAAAAATGAATTAATGATAGAAGGAAGAAGAGTTTTGAAGTGGCATTAATACAGAAAGAAGAAGGGAATTTAACAAGGTGGAGAAGGTAATGATTTAAAGATTTTTAAATAAAGGAACAATGGGTACAAATCATGTAATATTTGATATTTTGTGTTAAAAAAATAAAAATTTCTCTTATAGAATATTATCAATTTTAGTAAATAATTATAAATTTTTAAAATTTTTTTCTAATGAAATTTTATCTATTTTAGTAAATATTTTTAAAAATGTAAAATGATTATACAGAAGAGAAGAGGAAAAAAATGGATTAGTATTATAATATGAAAAAGAAGGAAGGGAGGAGGAAGGATCAGAAGAGTTAAGAAAGGAAATAAAATTAAAAGGAAAAATGAATTGAAAGTGTTGGAGAAGGTAAAAATTATTAAATAAAGGTTGAATAAAGTAAGGAAATCAATTAAACATCAGATTAAGAGTTTATTTTTTATAATGGGCAAATATTACATGGTATATTGACATTTTGTGTCATAAAAATAAAAATTTCTGTAATAAAATATTCTTTTAATAAAATTTTTTAAAATTGAGAAATGATATAGAAAAAGAGGAATAGAATAATATAAAAAGGGAAGAATCGAAGAAATGTAGAATGGAAATAAAATTAAATAAAGATAGGAATTGAAGGAGTTGGAGAAGTAAAGGTTTCTGAATAGAATAATACGAAAAGGAAGGAAGGAACAAGAAAGGATTAAAGAAGTTTAGAATAAAAATAAAATTAAAAGTAGAAATGAATTGAAGGTGTTGGAGAAGACAAGGGTTACTAAATAAAGGATAAATAAAGTAAAGACATCAATTAAACACCAGAATTAATGTTTTTTTTTAATATTGGGCAAATATTACATGATATTTTGTGTCATAAAAATGAAAATTTCTGTAATAGAATATTTGGTATTTTAGTAAAATGTTTTAAAAATAAGACATTAAGATATAGAAAGAAGAGGAATAGAATAATATAAAAGGAAGGATTGAAGGAGTGTAGAACGGAAATAAAATTGAATAGAGATAGGAATTGAAGGTGTTGGAGAAGGTATAGGTTTTTGAATAGAATAATACGAAAAGGAAGGAAGGAAGGAGGAAAGATCAAAGAAATTTAAAGTGGAAATAAAATTAAAAGGAGAAATAAATTGAAGGTGTTGGAGAAAGTAAAGGTTACTAAATAAACGATGAATAAAATAAAGACATCAATTAAACTCTAGATTAAAGATGTTTTTTTAATAATGGGCAAATATTACATGATATTTTGATATTTTGTGTCATAAAAATAAAAATTTTTCTAATAGATTATTACGTATTTTGGTAAAATTTTTAAAAATGTGAAGTGAAGATATAGAAAGAAATAGGAATAGAATAATATAAATAGAATAATAAAAAAAAGAATAGAATAATATAAAAAGAAATAGAATAATATAAAAAGGAAGGATCAAAGAAGTGTACATTGAAAAAAAATCAAATGGAGGTAGGAATTCAAACTGCTGTAAAAAGTAAAACTTTTTGAATAAAATATGAAAAGGAAGGAAGAAAGTAAGAAGGATCAAAAGAATAGAAATAAAATTAAAAGGAAAAATGAATTGAAGGTGTTGGAGAAAGTAAAGATTTTTAAATAAAAGATGAATAAAGTAAAGACGTAATTAAACAGTAGATTAAGAGTTTTTTTTAATAATGTGCAAATATTACATGATACTTTGATATTTTGTGTCATAAAAATAAAAATTTTTTTATTAGAATATTATGTATTTTAATGAAGTTTTTTAAAAATGTGAAATAAAGATATAGAAAAAAAAGGAATAGAATAATACAAAAAAGAAGGATCGAAAGAGACGTCTATTAAGCTAGCACACCAACATAGGCACAATCACTTTAAACGTACAGAGGATTTAGTGCTCTTTATGTGCTAATTTATTGCTCTAATCGCGATTTTAGTGCTCCAGCCGTTTAGTTAGAAATCATTTTTCTGCTAACTTTCAAAAAAGTTAGAATGCCCATTAAGAAAAAAAATAATTAAAAATAAAATGCTTACGCTAACATTTAGTGCTAATTATGTGCTTTCAAAATGTACACATTGAAATTTTTGTGCTCATCCCTTTTGACCAAAAAACCGCCCCCCGACGTAAACACGCACAAGAGTAAAATACCATTTAAAGTGTGGATAGCGAATTAGTTGTAGGCTTAAAATATACTTTTATTTATGTGCTTCCGAAATATGCACAACGCGATTTTTTTGCTCAACCCCTTTGACACGAAAACCGCCCCCGATGTGAACAAGCACAAGAGTAAAGTGCCATTTAAAGGATGGATAGCGAATTGGTTGTAGGCTTAAAATATACTTCTATTTATGTGCTCTCGGAATGTGCACATCAAGATTTTTGTGCTCAACCCCTTTGATAGAAAACCCGCCCCCGACGTGGACATTCAATGAAGTCAGAATGCCCATTAAGAAAAAAAATAATTAAAAATAAAATGCTTACGCTAACATTTAGTGCTAATTATGTGCTTTCAAAATGTACACATTGAAATTTCTGTGCTCATCCCCTTTGACCAAAAAACCGCCCCCGACGTAAACACGCACAAGAGTAAAGTGCCATTTAAAGTATGGGTAACAAATTAGTTGTAGGCTTAAAATATACTTCTATTTATGTGCTCTCGGAATGTGCACATCAAGATTTTTGTGCTTAACCCCTTTGAGACGAAAACTGCCCCAGAAATTTCTTATGAACACAAAAAAATATATTTGCAACAAAAATTTACAATAACTGTTTTAAGAACGTCAAAATAAATGTTTCTATAAATCGTTATACCTACAACGGTCTCCGAGTAAAACGGTTTTATTATTGTGTTTTAATTGCTTTTACGATAAGTATCACCCTAAAAGCTGTAAACAAATTGTAAAGCAGTCACTGTAAATTTTTATTGTAAATATATTTTTTGTTCTTATTTTTTAGGTCTTTTATTCTTGTGTTATACATTTTTTTGGTTTATGAGAAATTTTAATTAATTAATAATAAAAAAGCATTTTTTAATTCCTTCACTTTTAAAAAATAACATTTTATATTAAATAATTAAAAACAGTTTCAAAATTATATGTAACAATTAAAAAATATAAGGTAAAAAAAATCGCATCCGCGGGGATCTAACATGGGACCCCAAGAGTACCAATCGACGTCTTAATGTCCTATGCTATGTCGCTTATTCCAGAATCGATCTTCTATAACGGTACTATAGATGCTAGATATATTTAATCTTCATTTTCTCGAGAATGCCTAAGTTTCGCAACAAACAGCTTTACTACAATAAACGCCTGAGTGAATACTACACACCCATAAAATTTTATTAAAACCTGCGACATCATTGTACCGGCCTCCTCTTGTTACGTCGTCATATCATAGATGTGTTTCGCGATCGATACACAGAAAAAAAGTTAATATCAAATTAACAATTTATTCTTTCATATATAAGCAAGAATATAACTTCTTTTTGAAAGAATTTACAATCTTAAACAGATATAATTTCCTTACATGAAGAAAAAAATTCTCTAAATTCTTCTAAGAAAATTTTATATTCTTGCTTATATATGAAACAATAAATCGTTCATTCAATATTAATATTTTGTTTGTGTACCTTTGTTGGATAGATAGTTACATACTTTAACTGGCACTTGACTCTTGTGCGTGTTACTCTTGTACGTCTGAGACGATTTTTCTGTCAAAGGAGTTAAGAACAAAAATCTCGTACATATTTCAAAAACACATAAATGGAAGTATATTTTAAGCCTACAACAAATTCGCTATCCATACTTTAATTGAAACTTTATACTTGCACGTGTACAAGTCGGGGGCAGTTTTCGTCTCAAAGGGGTTAAGCACAAAAATTTTGATGTGCACATTCCGAGAGCACATAAATAGAAGTATATTTTAAGCCTACAACTAATTCGCTATCAACAATTTAAATGGCATTTTACTCTTGTGCGTGTTTACGTCGGGGGCGGTTTTTTGGTCAAAGGGGATGAGCACAAAAATTTCAATGTGTACATTTTGAAAGCACATAATTAGCACTAAATGTTAGCGTAAGCATTTTATTTTTAATTATTTTTTTTCTTAATGGGCATTCTGACTTCATTGAATGTCCACGTCGGGGGCGGGTTTTCTATCAAAGGGGTTGAGCACAAAAATCTTGATGTGCACATTCCGAGAGCACATAAATAGAAGTATATTTTAAGCCTACAACCAATTCGCTATCCATCCTTTAAATGGCACTTTACTCTTGTGCTTGTTCACATCGGGGGCGGTTTTCGTGTCAAAGGGGTTGAGCAAAAAAATCGCGTTGTGCATATTTCGGAAGCACATAAATAAAAGTATATTTTAAGCCTACAACTAATTCGCTATCCACACTTTAAATGGCATTTTACTCTTGTGCGTGTTTACGTCGGGGGCGGTTTTTTGGTCAAAGGGGATGAGCACAAAAATTTCAATGTGTACATTTTGAAAGCACACAATTAGCACTAAATGTTAGCGTAAGCATTTTTTTTTTAATTATTTTTTTTTTAATGGGCATTCTGACTTCCTTGAATGTCCACGTCGGGGGCGGGTTTTCTATCAAAGGGGTTGAGCACAAAAATCTTGATGTGCACATTCCGAGAGCACATGAATAGAAGTATATTTTAAGCCTACAACCAATTCGCTATCCATCCTTTAAATGGCACTTTACTCTTGTGCTTGTTCACATCTGGGGCGGTTTTCGTGTCAAAGGGGTTGAGCAAAAAAATCGCGTTGTGCATATTTCGGAAGCACATAAATAAAAGTATATTTTAAGCCTACAACTAATTCGCTATCCACATTTTAAATGGCATTTTACTCTTGTGCGTGTTTACGTCGGGGGCGGTTTTTTGGTCAAAGGGGATGAGCACAAAAATTTCAATGTGTACATTTTAAAAGCACATAATTAGCACTAAATGTTAGCGTAAGCATTTTATTTTTAATTATTTTTTTTTTAATGGGCATTCTGACTTCCTTGAATGTCCACGTCGGGGGCGGGTTTTCTATCAAAGGGGTTGAGCACAAAAATCTTGATGTGCACATTCCGAGAGCACATAAATAGAAGTATATTTTAAGCCTACAACTAATTCGCTATCAACAATTTAAATGGCATTTTACTCTTGTGCGTGTTTACGTCGGGGGCGGTTTTTTGGTCAAAGGGGATGAGCACAAAAATTTCAATGTGTACATTTTGAAAGCACATAATTAGCACTAAATGTTAGCGTAAGCATTTTATTTTTAATTATTTTTTTTCTTAATGGGCATTCTGACTTCATTGAATGTCCACGTCGGGGGCGGGTTTTCTATCAAAGGGGTTGAGCACAAAAATCTTGATGTGCACATTCCGAGAGCACATAAATAGAAGTATATTTTAAGCCTACAACCAATTCGCTATCCATCCTTTAAATGGCACTTTACTCTTGTGCTTGTTCACATCGGGGGCGGTTTTCGTGTCAAAGGGGTTGAGCAAAAAAATCGCGTTGTGCATATTTCGGAAGCACATAAATAAAAGTATATTTTAAGCCTACAACTAATTCGCTATCCACACTTTAAATGGCATTTTACTCTTGTGCGTGTTTACGTCGGGGGCGGTTTTTTGGTCAAAGGGGATAAGCACAAAAATTTCAATGTGTACATTTTGAAAGCACACAATTAGCACTAAATGTTAGCGTAAGCATTTTTTTTTTAATTATTTTTTTTTTTTAATGGGCATTCTGACTTCCTTGAATATCCACATCGGGGGCGGGTTTTCTATCAAAGGGGTTGAGCACAAAAATCTTGATGTGCACATTCCGAGAGCACATAAATAGAAGTATATTTTAAGCCTACAACCAATTCGCTATCCATCCTTTAAATGGCACTTTACTCTTGTGCTTGTTCACATCTGGGGCGGTTTTCGTGTCAAAGGGGTTGAGCAAAAAAATCGCGTTGTGCATATTTCGGTAGCACATAAATAAAAGTATATTTTAAGCCTACAACTAATTCGCTATCCACATTTTAAATGGCATTTTACTCTTGTGCGTGTTTACGTCGGGGGCGGTTTTTTGGTCAAAGGGGATGAGCACAAAAATTTCAATGTGTACATTTTGAAAGCACACAATTAGCACTAAATGTTAGCGTAAGCATTTTTTTTTTAATTATTTTTTTTTTAATGGGCATTCTGACTTCCTTGAATGTCCACGTCGGGGGCGGGTTTTCTATCAAAGGGGTTGAGCACAAAAATCTTGATGTGCACATTCCGAGAGCACATGAATAGAAGTATATTTTAAGCCTACAACCAATTCGCTATCCATCCTTTAAATGGCACTTTACTCTTGTGCTTGTTCACATCTGGGGCGGTTTTCGTGTCAAAGGGGTTGAGCAAAAAAATCGCGTTGTGCATATTTCGGAAGCACATAAATAAAAGTATATTTTAAGCCTACAACTAATTCGCTATCCACATTTTAAATGGCATTTTACTCTTGTGCGTGTTTACGTCGGGGGCGGTTTTTTGGTCAAAGGGGATGAGCACAAAAATTTCAATGTGTACATTTTAAAAGCACATAATTAGCACTAAATGTTAGCGTAAGCATTTTATTTTTAATTATTTTTTTTTTAATGGGCATTCTGACTTCCTTGAATGTCCACGTCGGGGGCGGGTTTTCTATCAAAGGGGTTGAGCACAAAAATCTTGATGTGCACATTCCGAGAGCACATAAATAGAAGTATATTTTAAGCCTACAACTAATTCGCTATCCACACTTTAAATGGCATTTTACACTTGTGCGTGTTTACGTCGGGGGCGGTTTTTTGGTCAAAGGGGATGAGCACATAAATTTCAATGTGTACATTTTGAAAGCACATAATTAGCACTAAATGTTAGCGTAAGCATTTTATTTTTAATTATTTTTTTTCTTAATGGGCATTCTAACTTCTTTGAAAGTTAGCAGAAAAATGATTTCTAACTAAACGGCTGGAGCACTAAAATCGCGATTAGAGCAATAAATTAGCACATAAAGAGCACTAAATCCTCTGTACGTTTAAAGTGATTGTGCCCATGTTGGTGTGCTAGCTTAATAGACGTTCGAAAGAGAACAGAATGTAAATAAAATTGTATGGACGAAAGAATACAAGGTGTTGGACGAGGTAAAGACTTTTGAATAAAATAATATGAAAAGGAACGAAGGAAGGAGGAAGTATCAAAAGAGTTTCGAATGGAAATACAATATAAAATTGAAATGAGAATCAAATTGAAAGTGTTTGACAAGGTAAAGATTTTTAAATAAAAAATAAATAAAATAAAGACATCAATTAAACACCAAATTAAAAGCTTTTTTTAATAATGGGCAAATTTTACATAATGTTTTGTTATTTTTTGTCATAAAAATAAAAATTTTTCTAATAGATTATTAGATGTTTTAGTAAAGTTTTTCAAAAATGTGAAATGAAGACATAGAAAATAAGAAGAATAGAATAATATAAAAGGAAAGAGTGTAGAATGGACATAAAATTGAATAGAGTTAGGAATTGAAGGTTTTAGAGAAGGTAAAGGTTTTTGAATAGAATAATACAAAAAGGAAGGAAAGAAAGAAACAGTATCAGAAGTTTAAAATGAAAATAAAATTGAAAGCAGAAATGAATTGAAGGAGTTGAAGATGGTAAAGATCTTTAAATAAAAGATGAATAAAGTAAAGACATCAATTAAATACTTGATTAACCGTTTTTTGAATAATAGGCGAATATTACATAATATTTTTATATTTTGTGTCATAAAAATAAAAATTTCTTTAATAAGTTATTATGTATTTTAGTAAAGTTTTTTAAAAATCTGAAATAAAGTTATTGAAAAAAAGAGAAATAGAATAATAAGAAAAGATAGGAAGAAAAGAAGAAGCTTCAAAGAAGTGTAAAATGGTAATAAAATTGAAAAGAGAAAGGAATTGAAGGTATTCTGGAAAGGTAAAGATTTTTAAATAGTTATATAAAAAGGAAAGAAGAAAGAAGGAAGAATCGATTGAGTTTTGAATGGAAATAAAATTGAAAGAAGAAAAATAATAGAGGTATTGGAGAATGTGATGATTTTTAAATAAAAGGTGAATAAAATTAAGAATGCTATTGAATATTAGTCTGAAGGTTTTTTTAAATAATGGGTGAATATCATGTGATATTTTTATTATTTTTTTATAAACAATAAAAATTTCTGTATTGTAATATTACCTATTTTGCTAAAGTTTTTTAAAAATGTTTATTGAAGGTAAAAAAAAGAAGAGGAAAAGAATAATATAAATTAGAAGAAAAGAAGGAAGAAGGTTCGAAGGAATTCAGAATGAAAATAAAATTGTAGAAGAAAAAAATTTGTGATAAAGGAGGTAAAGTTTTTTTTAATAGAGTAACATATTAGGAGTACAAATTGAAAACCGCCGTTTTCCAGTAGATGGCGCCAGCGGTAAATGCTGTGTAGCGGCTGGTGACTTCCCCTTCTACCTACCGCATAGGCGGAGGAGTCGAGGAGTCGAACGAGCGCTAGTTGCTAAGCGCAGCAGTCTGTTGTCAGACCGGCTCTTGTGAGCGTCGCTTAACTTGCGATATATACCGTCGTAGTATAGCACCAGTCTGTATCTGTTCATACGCGTGCGTCTTTATTCTTGTAGTACATACAATAAACTCTGTTTCCCTCATTAACCGTGCAGCTCAATTAATTACGAGGCCCTAGCCCTCAATTGGTGACCCCGACGTGATTCGCGAACGTCGTCGAGCTTAGTGCGCGGTTTCGAGAATTTCCTCGACGAGAGTCGTGCGTGTCTTCCGTTCACGGGGGACACGCGACGGCATTTTTTTTTGCCTGTTGCAGAACGATTCCTCGACACTACAGGAGAATTAGCGCATATTCATTGCGTAGTGACAGTGACCTCGAGACCGTTATTGCATCATTGCTGTTATTGCACGGTCATCTCGAACTCGGTGCGTGATTGGACGAGGCAGTAGGAATCGCCGTGCCATTTGACTACACGGTTCCCGCCACATCGTTGCTGAGGCAGCCCGTCCCCCGGGATATCGTCCCAGGCGAGGTTGTTCCAGATTCATCGGCTCGCCTCATCGTGTCCAACGGATCATCGCAGCTCTTCGTAGCCGCCAAGATCGCCGCACCCCTCGTAACGTTAACATTTCATTTATTTATACTCGGTTATCGTTAACGAAATTGCGTCAACGTAGCCGGTATTTAAAATTATCTCCCAGGCGAGGGAAGCGCTAGAAAACTTTGCACGTTTGTGCACGTGTCAACGTGCTGACATATTGCGTCATCGCGCTTGTTAAATCTTGCGACCGCTATTTTTCTTTGTCAGCCTACACATTCGTATGTCGTGCGTTCTCAACGTCGCGACCGCCATTTTTCCTCGTCAACCTACACATTCATATTTCGTGCGCTCTCAACGTCGCGACCGCCATTTTTCCTATGTCAGCCCGCACGTTTGTATTTAGTGCGTCATCAACACTGCGATCGCCATTTTCTTTTGTCATTGCGCACATTTTCATTTCATGCGTTTTTAACGTGTTTACCGCCATTGTCATTACTATGGCTGAGGAACAATCGCGCGTAGAAGCGTATCGCGTTCCAAAAATTCCACCTTTCTGGAAAAACGCACCAGAAACTTGGTTTATCCAAGTCGAAGCGTCATTGCGCGTGGCGAATATTACTGTAGACCGTACTAAGGCCGATTTTCTGCTAACCGGTGTCGACCATGAAGTAGTCTCACACGTCACCGACTTAGTTACGGCAGACCCACCGCTCGAAAACTTATATCAACGATTAAAGGAACGCATTTTATCAGTTTACGCGATCTCTCCCGAAGCTCGCTTGCGTCAATTGTTGAAAGGGCAAGTGTTAGGCCGGCAAAAACCATCGCATTTGCTCAACTATATGAAAAATCTCAATAATGGGCAATGTAGTACCGCAGTTCTTAAATCATTATTTATCGAACAATTGCCTGAGACACACAAAGCCATTTTAGTCGCGGCTAACGAACCGAATTTACAAAAGCTAGCCGAAATTGCGGATAGGCTAGCAGATATTAATAATCCATCTACATCCGTAGTGCCGTTTGTCGCGCCGGTAAATAAAAACATACAGCGTGACACCGATGCCCCGTCCAGCATCGAAGAAAAATTATCCGTATTAACCAAACAACTCGCCTCTTTAAACAGGGAAGTAACAAAACTTAAACGGCGACGTTCTGTGTCGCGAGGCCGTTCCCCTGAGGCATCCGCAAATCCCAAGAAACCTGACAAACAGTCAGATATTTGTTTCATTCACCGCAAATACGGAGAAAAAGCGATCTCCTGTCGCAAACCTTGCTCGTGGCAAGCCCCTAAAAAATCGGAAAACTAAATTCCTCTCCCCTTGTTCAGACGGTCCGGGGAGACGAAACAACGCAAAGCCGTCTTCACGTGTTCGATCGCGTTACCGGCCGGCAATTTCTTGTCGATACTGGCGCGGAGATATCCGTCTTACCAGCGTCACTTAGCGACAGAAAAATGCTGTCGGACGTTAAGTTATATGCGGCTAACAATTCAATAATCGACACGTTTGGCAAACGTTGCATTACTCTTAATTTAGGTCTCCGGCGACCCATAACGTGGAATTTCCGCATCGCTTCAGTGCCGCATGCAATAATCGGCGCCGACTTGCTTAAAGCATATCAGTTAATAGTCGATTTACACAAACGCCGATTGATCGATAGCAATACTAAGCTCTCTTCCGTGGGCAAATTACGGGTCGTGCCGGAAGTCAACATTTCAACGGTCAACCGCGAGTCTACTTTCGCGAATATTCTTTCCGAATTCCCGGAAATAACAGGGACCAATCAAATGATTCCCTCTAAAGTGCGTGATGTCGAGCATCACATTTTAACTACGGGCCCGCCCGTCGCGGAACGTCCTCGACGTTTACCCCCGGACAAATTGAAGGCGGCTCAAGCCGAATTCAAACGACTTACGGAATTAGGCATTTGTAGGCCATCCAACAGTCCGTGGGCTAGCCCCATCCATCTCGTTCGTAAAAAGAACGGTGATTGGCGCGTGTGCGGCGACTATCGTCGTCTTAATTCAGTGACTATTCCGGATAAATATCCCATTCCGCATATTCACGATTTTTCCGCCAACCTAACCGGCAAATCAATCTTTTCTAGTCTGGATCTGTGTAAAGCGTACCACCAGATTCCAGTAGCTGAAGCGGACGTCCCCAAGACGGCCGTTATTACACCCTTCGGTTTATTTGAATATGTTCATATGACATTCGGTTTGCGCAATGCTGCGCAGTCTTTTCAACGTTACATCCATCGTGCTCTCAGAGATTTGGATTTCGTTTTCGTTTATATCGACGATATCCTTGTTGCATCCTCCT
Organism: Solenopsis invicta; assembly: GCF_016802725.1. Classification (NCBI taxonomy): domain Eukaryota; kingdom Metazoa; phylum Arthropoda; class Insecta; order Hymenoptera; family Formicidae; genus Solenopsis; species Solenopsis invicta. Next base: position 1,013,253 of record NC_052675.1, on the reverse strand, counting down.
CAGTCGAGGAACACAAGGAGCATCTTCGTTTGGTCTTCCAAAAACTTAAAGATTTCGGGTTATTCCTAAACCCTTCTAAATGCATCTTAGGCGCGAAAGAGATAATCTTTTTAGGATACTCAATCAATCGCGATGGTATTAAACCAGTCCCTGAGAAAGTGGCGGCTATTCAAAATATACCCAAGCCACGTACAGTCGCTGAATTACGACGATTTTTAGGCGCCTTAAATTTTTATCGGCGTAGTCTTCCCCACGCAGCCAGCGTGCAATCCCCTCTCCATGTTTACCTTAAAGATTCGCGTAAAAACGACAAGCGCGAGATAACATGGACACTCGATGCCGAAACCGCGTTCGTTACAGCAAAAACTGATCTGGCCAACGCGGCGTTATTAGCGCATCCTTCCGCAACCGCGAAAACTCGGTTGGTTACCGACGCTTCAGATTTCGCGATGGGAGCCGTACTCGAACAAAAATTTGAAAACACGTGGAGACCTTTGTCTTTCTTTTCAAGAAAATTCACGGCTTCCCAAAAAAACTACAGCGCTTACGACCGCGAACTTACCGCGATTTACGAAGCGATTAAATATTTTAAATACTTTTTAGAAGGTCGTAACTTTAAAATTTTAACCGACCATAAGCCGTTAGTTTACGCGTTTCAACAACGCTCAGACAAAGCCTCCCCGAGGCAATTACGGCAACTATCATTTATCGCGCAATTCACCACCGATTTAGAACACCTTCCAGGTTCTAGCAATGTTGTTGCCGACAGCCTTTCGCGCATAGAGGCACTCCGCCTACCCGTCGAATTCGAATTAATCGATCTCGCCGCGCGACAAAAAGAGGATGACGAACTCAAGCACCTGCTTACATCAGACTCATCTTCTCTTAAACTTAAAAAATTTATTTGGGGTTCCGCTAACACTGAGCTCTACTGCGAACTATCAGGAGAATCTATTCGTCCTTATATTCCGGTATCTCTTAGGAAGCAGGTTTTCGACCTGTTTCATAACCCCGCGCATCCGAGCGCAAAAGTCACCGATCGTGTAATCAGACAACGCTATATCTGGCCTAATCTACATCGCGACGTCGCGGCATGGGCAGCTAATTGCATCGATTGCCAGCAATCTAAAATATCTCGGCACGTGAAACAAACGCCTTCTCACTTTGTCGCTCCTGACGGGCGTTTCGACCATGTCCATATGGACATTATCGGTCCGTTGCCATTAAACGGTAATTACAGATATTGCCTTACTATTATAGACAGATTTTCGCGTTGGCCGGAAGCTATCCCGATTACCGACATCACGGCTCAAACAATAGCTAAAGCATTCCATGATCATTGGATCACTCGATTTGGCGCGCCAAAAATCCTGACCACGGACCAGGGAGCGCAATTCGAATCACAGCTTTTCACAGCTCTGTTATCTTTGATAGGGTGTAGACGTATTCGTACTACGGCTTACCACCCTGCCTCTAACGGCATGATCGAGCGCTGGCACCGCTCGTTAAAAGCAGCTTTAATGTGTCACGGGACATCAGATTGGGTTAACACGCTCCCAACCGTTCTACTCGGTTTGCGAACCCATGTACGTCTTGACACCCAGGCCTCTCCGGCCGAGTACATTTATGGTACCACTTTACGAGTACCCGGAGAATTTTTCCTCCAAGATGACTTCACACCAGATCCCCAGATCTTCATAGATGACTTTCGTCAATACATGCGCCAAGTTAAGCCTGTCCCTGTGGCTCACCACTACAAACAGCGCGCATTTTTCTTTAAAGAAATGAACTCTTGTTCACACGTTTTTCTCCGCAACGATGCAGTACGGAAACCTCTGGAGCGACCATACTCAGGTCCCTTCAAAGTCCTACAGAGAAATTCCGAAAAAGTTTACACTATTGAAGTCAATGGCAAATCTCTTAGCGTTTCGGTAGAACGTTTAAAACCTGCGCATTTTCTATCAGATATTAATCAACCGCCTTCAGCGCATATACCCTCTACTTCGGTTCAAACAAGCGAGAATTCCCCTTCCGTAGAACCTCAGCGTAAACCAATCAGGACGTATCCGGGTAAAAAGCGCGTACGTTTTAATTTAAGCGGTTCGTAATCCTTTAGCGCCAGCAATAATCTTAAGTTTCATTGTACTCCGTAACTTTAAGTATTACTTTAAGTCCAGCGTTCATATTCATTTTATATTATTATGTACATCTTACATTATTTTATGTACCAGCGTTTACTTTAAATGTAAATCACTCATCTTCTCTCCAGTCACTGACACTCGGGGGGGAGTATGTAGCGGCTGGTGACTTCCCCTTCTACCTACCGCATAGGCGGAGGAGTCGAGGAGTCGAGCGAGCGCTAGTTGCTAAGCGCAGCAGTCTGTTGTCAGACCGGCTCTTGTGAGCGTCGCTTAACTTGCGATATATACCGTCGTAGTATAGCACCAGTCTGTATCTGTTCATACGCGTGCGTCTTTATTCTTGTAGTACATACAATAAACTCTGTTTCCCTCATTAACCGTGCAGCTCAATTAATTACGAGGCCCTAGCCCTCAGCTGTGTGGCGTTCTTACACTCTTTCACTTACACTTTTATTCTTACACTTACACTTTCTACACTTGTTACTTAGCAACACACTAAACATCTTTTGTTAAAAACATTTACTTCTTTATTAATATATTGTCTGTCAAGGAATGAACACGTTTATAATAAATATCTTTCAATCTCGAATAAATCTAGTGATTTATACATTAAGTCGCTACATTTTTGGTGACCCCGACGTGATCACGGTGTGAGCTGAAATATCTCTTGACGCGGGAAGTTTGATTTCCGAAGTGCCATTTGGTGTCAACAAGAATCTTCGAATTTTGATTTCTGGATCGTCTTGGTTCTTCTCTGGAAGCATCAGTTTAATAAAATGCCTGTGGACAGAACTCCTGTTAAATCTGAGTCAACTCCGTCAACTTCTACTACTTCAGCGTCAACCGTGAGCCTACAACAACAGGTCGGAACAGAGATTTTAAATTTATCTTTTGGTTTTGAACATCAGTCATCGGGTGAGTCCACTCAGATCCATTCAAATGAATTTCGCCTTTTGAAACTTCCAACCTTTTGGCATAAACAACCTAAGCTGTGGTTTGCTCAGATTGAGAGTGAATTTACTGTATACCGTATCCGTTCTGAAGATATTAAATATAGTTCAGTTATTCGTCATCTTGATGAACAAGCGTTAGTCGCGATTTCGGAGATTGTTGAAAATCCGCCTGAAATTGATAAATATAATCAGTTAAAGAAAGCACTCATTCATCGTTTCACGGATTCTGAAGAAAAACGTTTGAAACAATTATTAGCTGGTATTGAGTTAAATGACAAGAAGCCTTCAGAACTTTTACGTGAAATCCGTCAATTATCCGGTGGTTCTTTAGCAGATAACATTTTACATTCGATTTGGCTACAACGTTTACCATATAAAGTTCAAGCGACTCTTGCAGTGGTTGAAAACGTACCTTTAGTCAAGCTCTCGGAACTCGCGGATAAAATAGTTGAACGTGATACTGGTTTTCAAGTCGCGGAAGTTAATACGCAATCAACCTCTAAACAATCTGATTTTGCTGATTTGGAACAAAGAATCGCTGCGCTTGAAGTATCTCATCGTCGTGGCAGATCTTTTAGCCGATCTAGAAGCAGATCAAAATTCAGATCAAATTCACGAAATAAAAGATCTAATTCTAAAGATCAGTCAATTTGTTTTTATCACAAAAAATTTGGTAATAAGGCAAGGAGATGTACCATTCCTTGCTTGATGTCAAAAACTCTTACCGACTCTCAGGAAAACTAGAAGCGCCGTTGAAGATTGAGGCTGCTTACAACGGTTTACCTTGCCATCGCCTCGTAATTTTTGACAAATCAACTAATTTACATTTTCTTGTTGATACTGGTGCTGATATTTCCTTAATACCTAAGAGAGTTTTGTTTAAACCATTACCAGCTAATTTTAAACTTTTTGCTGCCAATGGTACTCAAATTCATACTTATGGTTCTAAAACCCTTTCTTTGGATCTTGGCCTCAGGAGAAATTTCCGTTGGAAATTTTGCATCGCGGATATTCAACGTCCCATTTTAGGTGCAAATTTCCTTGGATATTTTAATCTCCTAGTTGACATTAAAAACAAACGCTTGGTCGACTCTGTTACTGGCCTTAAACATTTTGGAAAGTTCCAAGAAGTTTCACAATTATCCATATGTACCATGTCTCCTGACTCTCCTTATCACAGGATTTTAGCGGAATTTCCTGGACTTACTCGATTTGCTCCTCTTTCTTCAGTGAAGTCTTATGGAATTGAACATCGTATCATCACGGAAGGATCTCCTAAATTTTCAGTTCCCAAAAGACTTTCTCCGGAAAAACTCAAGTTTGCCAAGGAGGAATTCAAGTTTATGATGGAACAAGGAATTTGTAGACCTTCGAGTAGTACTTGGGCAGCCCCTTTACATATGGTTCCCAAATCGGAAAATGTTTGGAGACTTTGTGGTGATTATCGTGCATTAAATTCGGCTACTATTCCTGATCGTTACCCACTGCCTCATATTCAAGATTTTACTTCTGGGCTTTATGGTAAGAATATCTTCTCCAAGATTGACTTAGTAAAAGCGTACTATCAAGTACCCGTCGCCAAAGAGGATATTCACAAGACCGCCGTTACCACACCTTTTGGACTTTTTGAATTTTTAGTCATGCCTTTTGGTCTTCGTAACGCAGCTCAAACTTTTCGAAGATTAATGAACTCACTGCTCAGTGATTTAGATTTTGTTTTTTGCTATCTTGACGACATTCTTATAGCTTCCAAAAATGAACAAGAACATATTGCCCATTTGCGCATTATTTTTAATCGTTTATTACAAGCCGGAATGTCAATTAATGTATCCAAATGTCTTTTTGGACAAAAAGAACTTTCTTTCCTTGGATACCTAGTTTCAGATCAAGGTATTAAACCTACAACAGAAAAAGTAAAATCTATTATTGATTTTCCTAAACCTAAGACAATTCATGATATGCGCAGATTTATTGGCATTATCAATTATTATCGTCGCTGTCTTAAAAATGCAGCCGAACATCAAGCTTTACTTACTGAATTTTTAAAGGATAGTCGCAAGAGAGATAGAAGAGTTATCCCTTGGAATAATGAAACTGAAACAGCCTTTCAAAATTGTAAAGAAGAACTTCTCCGAGTTACTACTCTTTCTCATCCTGCTCCACATGTTCCTTTGATTTTAACTTGTGATGCTTCTAATTTTGCTGTTGGAGCGTCTCTAGAACAAACCATTGATAATGTTAGTAAACCTATTGCATTCTTTTCTAAAAAACTTGATCAAACTCAGAAGAATTATAGCACCTATGATCGAGAACTACTTAGTATTTATTTAGCTATTAAGCACTTTAAATATTTACTTGAAGGACGTCAACTGATTATTAGAACAGATCACAAGCCTTTGATTTATGCTTTTCGGCAGAAACTTGATAAAGCATCTCCTAGACAGATCAGACAGTTGGATTTTATAGCCCAATTTTCTACTGATATTGTTTATATTTCAGGCAAGTTAAATTCTGTAGCCGATGCTCTTTCAAGAATTGAATCAGTTTCAATGCCAATTATAGTTTCTCTTGATGAGTTAGCTGATTATCAAAAAGAAGATGAAGAACTTCAAGACTTACTTTCTTCGAACTCTTCTCTTCAGTTAAGGAAACTTATTCTTTCTGGTTCAACTTCTCCTATTTATTGTGATTGTTCCTCTGAACTAATTCGTCCTTATGTGCCTAAATCTCTTCGCAAGAGGATTTTCGATGTTGTTCATGGTCTTGCTCATCCCAGTGGTAGATCAACAGCTAAACAACTTTTGCATAAATTTATTTTTAAAAAAGGATGTTAAAGGATGGACTCGTACGTGTCTACCTTGCCAACGTTCCAAGATTTCAAGACACACGAAGAATGTTCCTGTTAGAATCGTGATTCCGGATCAACGTTTTCAACATGTCCACTTAGACTTGATTGGTCCTCTTCCATCTTGTCAAGATTTTCGTTATTGCCTCACGATTATTGATCGTTTTTCACGTTGGCCTGAAGCTATCCCTCTTAAGGAAATCTCTGCTGACACTGTTTCTACAGCTTTTTGTACTCATTGGGTAGCTAGATACGGTTCTCCCTTAACCATCACCACGGATCAAGGATCGCAGTTTGAAGCATCTCTTTTCAAGGCTTTAACCAATTTGATTGGTTGTGACAGGAAAAGAACTTCGGCTTATCATCCTGCTTCAAATGGCATTTTGGAAAGGTGGCATAGGACTGTCAAGACTGCCATTATGTGTCATCAGACGAAAAATTGGCTAGAGTCTCTTCCTTCAGTTCTTCTGGGTCTTCGTTCATGTTTTAAAGAAGATTTAAAAGCTTCACCTGCGGAACTACTCTATGGAACCACTCTTCGGATTCCTGGAGAATTTTTTATTGAAGAGGATTTTCCTGCGGATCCTGAAATCTTTTTAGAAAAACACAGAATTCATATGAGGAATGTTAGATCTTCACCAACCAGTCATCACATCAAGAAATCTCCTTTTGTACATAAAAATCTTTGTGATTGTACTCACGTTTGGATTCGTGATGATGCTGTCAAGAAATCTCTTCAACCTCCTTATTCTGGGCCTTTTCTTGTTGTCAAACGTATTTCTGATTATTTGTTCTCTATAAACGTTTCAGGTAATATTGTTAATGTTTCTACGGAACGGCTTAAACCAGCTTTTCTTCCTAGAGAAGATTTCTCTGCAGTTTCTACTTCCTTACCTTGCTCTTCTTCTACGGAACCTGTAACCAGTTTGGATGTTCCCGCTTCTATTTCTGTTCCTGTTTCAAGACCTTTAAGAACTTACCCGGCTAAGAAGAAAGTTCATTTCGCAACGTAGTCGTCGCTTAGGGGGGAGTACTGTGGCGTTCTTACACTCTTTCACTTACACTTTTATTGTTACACTTACACTTTCTACACTTGTTATTTAGCAACACACTAAACATCTTTTGTTAAAAACATTTACTTCTTTATTAATATATTGTCTGTCAAGGAATGAACACGTTTATAATAAATATCTTTCAATCTCGAATAAATCTAGTGATTTATACATTAAGTCGCTACAGCTGGCGCCAAACGTTAGATCAAAAATTTTAAATGTAAGGTTGGGCATCTGGCAACAATTCCTTATCATTGCAGTTGTGAATTTTTATCGGCGTTATATATTTTTTTGTGATCGAAAATGTCGAAATTTGTGCCCAATAAGCGTCATTTGCGGGAAGTTTTGCTTTTTGCCTTCAATTCGAAAAAATCTGCGGCTGAGGCGCGTCGAATGATTGTAAAAACTTATGGTGAGGCTGCCATTAGTGAAAGAACGTGTCGAGAATGGTTCTAACGCTTCAAAAGTGGTGATTTCGGCGTAGAAGACAAGGAGCGTCCCGGACAGGTGAAAAAGTTTGAAGACGCACAATTGGAAACATTACTGAATGAAGATTCATCTCAAACGCAACAGGAGCTTGCAGATTCATTGGGCGTGACTCAACAAGCTATTTCACATTGTTTGAAAACCATGGGAATGATCCAAAAGCATGGACACTGGGTGCCATACGAATCAAAGCCCAGAGACGTCGAACGGCGTTTTTTCGCGTGCGAACAGCTGCTCCAACGGCAAAAACGGAAGGGTTTTCTGCATCGTATTGTAACCGGCGATGAAAAGTGGATCCATTATGATAATCCAAAGCGAAAAAAATCGTGGGGCTACCGCGGCCATGCATCAACATCGACGGCCAAGCCAAACATCCATGGCTCGTGGCTCATGCTGTGTATTTGGTGGGACCAGCTCGGCGTGATTTATTATGAGCTGTTGCAACCGGGTGAAACCATCACAGGAGCTCGCTACCGAACACAACTAATGCATTTAAGCCGAGCATTGCAGGAAAAACGGCCACAATACGAGCAAAGACACGAAAAAATGATGTTGCTGCACGACAACGCTCGGCCACATGTTGCTCAGGTCGTTAAAACCTATCTGGAAACATTAGAATGGGACGTCTTACCTCATTCGCCGTATTCTCCTGACATCGCCCCTTCATTACCACTTGTTCCGATCAATGGCGCATGGCCTGGCTGAGCAGCACTTCCATTATTACGAAGAGGCCAAAAACTGGGTCGATTCGTGGATCGCCGCAAAAGACGAGCAGTTTTTTCGACGTGGGATTGGTATGCTGCCCGAAAGGTGGGAGAAAGTAGTGGCCAGCGATGGACAATACTTTCAAGAATAAGTATGTAACCATTTTTCAACAATCAATCCTCAAATTTTGACAAAAAACGGCGGTTTTTAATTTGTACTCCTAATACAAAGGAAAAAAAGAAGGAAAGATCGAAGGAGTGTAGAATGGAAATAAAATTAAAAGGAAAAAAGAATTGAAGGTTTTGAAGAAAGTAAAAATTAGAATAATATGAAATGGAAGGAAGAAGTGGGGATGGATCAAAGCAGTTTAGAAAGAAAATAAAATTGAAAAGAGAAAAGAGTTGAAGATGTTAGAGAAAGTAAAGATTTGAGTAAAATAATACAAAAAGGAAAGAAGGAAGGAAGGAGAAAAGATCGAAGGAGTTTAGAATAGAAATAAAATTGAAAGGTTAAAGTAGTTGAAGGTGTTTGAAAATGTTAGGATTTTTAATTAAAGGATGAATAAAATTAAGACACGACATGAACACTAGTTTGAAGTTTTTTTTTTAATAATGTGCAAATATTATGCGATAATATTTTCTACCATAAAAGTAAAAATTTTTCTAATGGAATATTACTTATTTTATTAAAGATTGTAAAAAAAGTCAAATAAAGATAAAGAAAAAAAGTAGTATAGAATAATGTAAAATCAAAGGAAAGGAAAAGGAGGGATTCAAGGATTTCAGAATAAAAAAGAAATTAAAAGAAGAATAGTATTGAAGGTGTTGGAGAAGGGAGGGTTCCGATAGCGCACATTCCGATAGCCCACCAACCAATCATTTTGACTTATCTAACCCAACTACGGAAAATCTCTAGACATCTGCCATTGTGAGTGGTTGTGTGCTATCGGGATGTGCGTTATCGGGACCCGCCGGTTGGAGAATATAAAAATTTTTGAATACAATAGCATAAAAAAGAAGGAAAGAAGGAGAAAAGATCAAAGTAGTTTTGAATGGAAATAAAATTGAAAGGAAAAAGTAATTGACGGTGTTTGAGAATATTAAGATTTTTAAAAAGAGGATAAATAAAATTAAGACATTAATTAAATACCAGTTTAAATCTTTTTTCTTAATAACGGGCGAATATTACATATTTTGATATTTTCTGTCATATAAATAAAAGATTCACTAATAAAATATATATTTAAGTAAAATTTCTAAAAATGTTAAATGAAGATAAAGAAAGAAAGAGAAATAGAATAATATTAAAAAGAAAAAGAATGGATCTAAGGAGTGAAGAATGGAAATAAAATTGAAAGTAGAAAGAAATTGAAAGTATGTTGGAGAAAGTTAAGATTTTTAAATAAGGAATGAATAAAATTGAGACATCAATTAAACATCAATTTGAAGCTTTTTTTAATAATGGGCTTACATTATATGATATTGTGATATTTTGTGTCATAAAAAGTTTGATAAGAATGTTTGAAAGTTTTACTAATAAAATATTATTTTAGTAAAAAAAATTTTAAACATGTGAAATAGAAAAAAGAAAAAAGGAGTAATAAAATTATGTAAAAAAGAAGGAAAGAAGGAAGCAGAAACGATCAAAGGACTGTAGAATGGAAATAATATTGAATGGAGAAAGGAATTGAAGATGTTGGAGAAGGTAAAGGTTTTTGTATAAAATAATATGAAAAGGACGGAAGGAAGCAGGAAGGATCGAAGGAGTTTAGAATGGAAATAAAATTGATAGGAGAAAGTAATTGAAGATATTTAAAAATGTTAAGGTTTCTAAATCAAAGATGAATAAAATTAAGAATGCTATTAAATACTGATTTGAAGGTTTTCTTTAATAACGAGTGTATATAATGTAATATTTTTATAATTTTTGTCATAAAAATAAGAATTTCTCTAATATAATATTATCTCTTTTAGTAAAGTTTTTTAAAAATGTCTCTTGAAGAGCAAGGAAAGAAGAGGAATAAAATAATATAAAAAAGAAGGGAGAAAGGAAGAAAAATTGAATAATTTCAGAATAAAAATAAAATTGAAGGAGGAAGGAATTTATGGTGTTTAAAAACGTAAAGATTTATGATTAGAATAATATCTAAATCAAGGAAGAAAAGAGGAAGTGTCAAAGAAGTTTAGAAAGGAAATAAAATTGAAAGGAGAAAAAAGTTGAAGGTGTTTGAAGAGGTTAAGGTTTTTAAATCAAGGGTGAATAAAATTTGGAATATTATTAAATACTGGTTTGAAAGTTTTTTTTAAAATAATGGGTGAATATTATTTGATATTTTAATAATTGTCATATAAATAAAAATTTCCTTAATAAAATATTATCCATTTTAGTAAAGTTTTTTAAAAATAAATATTAAAGATAAAGAAAAATAGAGAAATACAATAGAATAATATAAAAAAAAAGGAAGGAAAAAGAACTTAAAAAATTTTGTATGAAAATATAATTGAAAGGAGAAAGGAATTAAAGGTATTGGAAATGGTACAGATTTTTTAATAGAAAATTATAAAAAGGAAGAAAGGAAGAAAGGAGGAAGGATCAAAGGAATTTAAAATTAAAATAAAATTGAAAAAAGAAAAGAATTGAAGGTGTTGGAGACGCTAAAGATTTTTGAATAGAATAATAGAAAAAAAAGGAAGGAAAGAGAAAGTATCAAAAGAGTGTAGAATGGAAATAAAATTGAAAGGAAAAAGTAATTGTTCGTGTTTGAAAAAGTTAAGATGTTTCAATAAAGTATGAATAAAAAAAAATTAAGACATCAAGTAAACACCAGTTTGAAGTTTCTTTTTTAATAATGTGTTACTATAACATGATATTTTGATATTTTGTGTCATTAGAATAAAAATTTTTCTAATATAATTTTATCTATGTTATCTGCTTACTTCGACAAATTGTTTAATTTATTACGTGTATCACGGATCCTGCAATATAGACTCTAATCCAACATATTTTACGTGGATCATATTTCCAGTTATTATTGCCATATAATCTTCCCAAGTTAGTCATTTATTTTAAATTATTCATGCCTGTTTATATAAACAACACAAAAATCTCTTTAAAATTTCTGTAGTAATTATTTTCTTAAATAATTACTGATACAATTAATATTTAATATTTTAATATACTAAAATTATTAAAAAAAGTTTATAAATAATAAAGTGCAAGCACACAAATGTATTAATAAACTTCTAGCTCAATGAGTTCCAAAAACGCAAGGATATAAATGGCGAATTTATAAAATCCAATTGAAGAGAAATTCAACCTTTTTAAAGACGACAAATATTTTTATCTGTATCTTAGAAAAAATTAATATGCTATTTTAACTTGCTTAGTTAATTAAAATTTTATAAATTTGTAATTTTTGTACAACACTCAATATATGTAAAATAAAATAATCTTTGAATACCTATATTATATAAAAGAAAAGGTTTGTAAATAAAGAACGAAGGAAATTAAAAATGCAATTGAACGCGAGTTTGAGGAATTTTTAAATAATGGCTGAATACCACATCGTGTTATAAAGTTTTGTATTATAGAAATAAAAATTTCTTTAATCAAACATTATCTTTTTTAGTAAAGATTTTAAAATATGTGCAATGAGGGTAGAGGAACGAAAAGATATGAAATAATATAAGAAAGAAGGAGAAAGAGCTGTGAGTGTAAAATAAGTAAAAAATAGAAAGTAGAAAGTAATTATAGGAGGTGGAGAAAGTAAAGTTTTAAATAAAATACGAATGAAATTAAGAATGTAATTGTACGCGAATTTAAAAACTTTTTTAATAAAGGATGCATATCATGATATATTGACATTTTGTGTTTTAAGAATTACTATTTCATTAACCGAACATAATTTTTGCAGTAAAAATTTTAAGTGAAGTAATGTAAGAAAAAAGGAAGAAGAATTGTGAGAGTGTAAAAAAGGAAAAAAAGTAGAAAGTAGAAAGGATTTAAAGAAGGCTGGGAAATGTAAAAATTTTTAAATGAAGGACAAAAGAAATTAAGAATGCAATTGAACACAAGTTAGATTTTTTTAATGACCACGTATATCTCAGAAAATAAAATTTTAAAGGTGAACTTTTCATTGTGATATTTCTGTCCATAGAACACGGATAGAAAAAATAAAAACATTTATTTCATTATAGAACTTTACCCATTGTTTGAGAGTATTTAAAACTTGATCGATTCAGAAGTTATTGAGATATGATAATCTCGTGTGCTTGGAAGTTGATGACTCGTGTATAATATTTGTTTTTAATACAAAAATGCAATCATATCACGCGCTAAGTATAAACGTTATTGTATATTAAATAATTATAAATTAAATAACTATAACATGTTTAAATTTTAAATTTTCTGTAGATTTTGGTTATATAAAAAACATAAAAGAGTTGTACATATTGGCATCAATTACAAGAATGTGATATTAACGTTACTACTATTAATGATAATTTTAGAGACATTTACTCTATTAGGAAACAATATTTTTTAAATATTTAAAGGACATTATAATGAAGAATATACATATATATATATATATATATATATATATATATATATACAGGGTGTTTCAGACCACTCGTACACCCCTTTTCTCTTCGCAGGATTAGGACCAATCAAAAATATGTTCAGACGAAAGTTGTAGGGTTTCAAAAGATCTATTCAACGATCTTATCAGTTTGACCTTGGATGGCGTCGCCAAGGTCAGATCGAAATCACATTAAGTTTTTTAAATGAAACACCCTATTTTTAATTCCAGAATCTAATAGCTGGTGTCAAGACCTTTCCAAAACACTACAAGAAAGTTTATTTTCGTTGACTACTTTCCGAGTTGTGCGGCTTGAAAGTTACACTACCGCCAACACCATGTAAATAACAATATAAAATCACGCGTTACGCAGAAAGCCATGCAGCCGACACAAAGAAAGTAAACACGCGAGCCGGGCCAACAAAAACAGATCATGAAAAATCGTGAAAGTTAGCTGTCGCGACCGTAGATAGTCACATACATATGTATGTCATAATATTATGTAATTACATTATTACTTTAACGGTAGCACACGAGCAATAACGAGCGCGGCTTTCTGCATAACGATGTCTAACTCGTGATTTTATACATATTGTTATTTGCATAGGATGTAGTAGAGATGTATTCACCACAACGCTATTGTGACTCAACTCAACACGAGTGACAATAACTCTCTCAAATTTGTCACCTACGTCTTCAATAACCGTCATATCAGTATCAATCGCGCAACAAAAATCCGACCTTCTTTATTAGTCTAGGTTTATTTAGCCATGTCCTATTCCAATAAAGAAGCATATGATATGCTGCTAATTTTAGGTGAGTGTCGAGGTACATTCATTGCAGCGGAAAGATTGTAGCGGGAACGTTATCCTGATCGGACTCCTCACTCGCGAAATGTTTTTTCACGTTTGGCTAAACGAATCAAAATTAAAGGTGTCGTTCAGCCTCAACATAACAAGGTACACAAATTCGTCGTCCGATTATGGTTGAAAGAACAGTGGAAATTCTTGCATCGACAGAATTGAACCCTTATGATTCTTTAAGACGACGAGAACAAGATTCTGGTGTTAGTAAAATCAGTGTTTGGCGCATTCTAAAAAATAACAAATTTCACCCTTACAGAATGTCTGTTCATCAAGCGTTGAATTATAACGATATTAGACAGAGACTTGTATTTTGCAACTTTATAAGACAGCAACCACTTGATTTCCACTTGAAAATTTTATTTTCTGACGAATGTACACTTAAAAGTGATGGATCTGTTAATACTTGGAACTCTCGTTATTGGGCACAAAATAATCCTCACTGGTTGAGAGAAGTAGATCATCAAACCATTTGGAAAGTCAATGTTTGGTGTGGAATTATTGGAAGTCAAATCATAGGTCCTGTTTTCTTTGACGAAAATCTAAACGGTGATAGATATTCCGCCTTGATAATGACAGATCTTCCTGTCTTACTAGAAAATATTCCTCTGCAATTGCGCCTGAACATGTGGTTCCAACAAGATGCATGTCCGTCTCATACATCGAGAGTTGCTCGTGCGGCAACGATGCGGCAAATACTATGTTCCCCGACAAGTGGATAGGCAAATACGGTCCAATCAATTATCCACCCCGATCACCAGATCTCACCGTCCTTGATTATTATTTCTGGGGAAGGATAAAAAACTTGGACTATCATGAACGTCCGACTACGAGGGATAATATGATTCGTAGAATAAGTGAAGCAATTCGATCCTTACGTGCCGAGGAAATTCTTCGAGCAACCAATGATTTTCAAAATAGAGTTGATGCTTGCATCGCAGAGAATGGTGCTCACTTTGAACATTTAGTCGCTTAACAAAACATACACTCATTCATTCCCGAACGTGAGAGGCAAGGGGACTCACGTGAATCAAGCACCCCAATGGGATGAAATTCTCGTCACGTCCACGTCGTTCATTCTGGATAATGCTAAGCACGGGAAAATGCATACAGTCAATCTGGACATGATTGATCATCAAACATAATCAATCCAGTTAATAAACAAAAGCAGAGTACATAAAACTTTGACTCCCCTTTTCCTCCCCCATACACATACGCATGCACGTATACACACACCCACACACAAGATTAAATCCGACTAAGTAACCACCACATGGTACATCTTGAGTAATGCTGATGCTGGCGGTAGTGTAACTTTCAAGCCGCACAACTCGGAAAGTAGTCAACGAAAATAAACATTCTTATAGTGTTTTGGAAAAGTCTTGACACCAGCTATTAGATTCTGGAATCAAAAATAGGGTGTTCCATTTAAAAAACTTAATGTGATTTCGATCTGACCTTCGTGACGCCATCCAAGGTCAAACTGATAAGATCATTGAATAGATCTTATGAAACCCTACAACTTTCGTCTGAACATATTTTTGATTGGTCCTAATCCTGCGAAGAGAAAAGGGGTGTACGGGTGGTCTGAAACACCCTGTATATACAGGGTGTCTCAGAAAGCTCGCATCCCATTTTAAGAGCGGATTCTTTGGAAAATTCGAAGAAAAAAATTCTAATACAAAAATATCGAGGGTATAATGGTTTTCAAATTATTCGCGATTAAAATTTACGAATCACTGAGCTGACATTTCGCGCGCTCAGGCATGGTGACATGACAAAGGTACCACAAGGGTACCTCTCGATATTGAGATTGTCATATAAATACGCAGTGACATTTATATTAAGAAATTACTACTATAGGAAACATATTTGTACATTACATATGCACAATTAATGTTTTCAACAAAATATCAATTTAATAACAAGATGTTACAATAACCGTTGGGTCAGCTGTCAAAATAAATTTATTACCATCTTCATATGATAAGAACTTTTATGGTAACATATTGATAATATCGATAATTTATGCGATGATATGAAAAAGATTAAATATGTTGATAAAGTAGAATTCAAACATATCAAATTAGGTCTATTTGACATTATCGCGTTTATATCAATTAAATTACCGATTTACATTTTTAATAGTTAAAAATGTAAATAAATTATTGATATTATCGATATGTTACCATAAAAGTTCTTATCATATGAACATGGTAATGAATTTATTTTGACAGCTAACCCAACGGCTATCGTAACATCTTGTTATTGAATTGATATTTTGTTGAAAACGTTAATTGTGCATATGTAATGTACAAATATGTGTCCTATAGTAGTAATTTCTTAATATAAATGTCACTGCGTATTTATATGACAATCTTAATATCAAGAGGTACCCTTGTGGTACCTTTGTCATGTCACCATGCTGAGCGCGCGAAATGTCAGCTCAGTGATTCGTAAATTTTAATCGCGAATAATTTGAAAAACGTTATACCCTCGACATTTTTGTATTAGGATTTTTTTCTTAGAATTTTCCAAAGAATCCGCTCTTAAAATGGGATAGGAGCTTTCTGAAACACCCTGTATATACATGTGTATATATATATATATATATATATATATATATGCAGGGTGATTCAGAATAACCCGTTGTCTTTCAAGGGATGTATTCTTGGTCGAATTCTAAGATAATTTTTCCTTTGCCAAAAATTTGTCAGACACTTAGATTTTAAAATATCAGCCGATTAAGTTAGCGTATCAAGGGTCGAATACAGATGGTTCGCAGGGGCGGCGCACTCACCGTTACGCGCTGGTGTGTCGTGAGGTGCCTGCTGCGCTCAGCTGATACAACACACAAGTCTCTCCCCTCTCACTCTCTCTCTCTCTCTCTCTCTCTCTCTCTCTCTCTCTTTTTCTCTGTCACATCACAATGCTAGCTTTAACTTAAAAATGTAATTAATTTTCTTCTTAATTTTAATGATTTTAATAAGAGAAGCCAGGAAATTCTTTATACAGTCGAAGAATCGAACAAAGAATTGCACGAAATCTAGATATTTAATTACATTTAATAAATTATGTCATTGCAAGTGTTACGTCCAGAATTCTCGAAATAAGTCTCTCGGGTCGGTTGGCAGGTAGAGACTTAGAGAAATAATTCGAGCGAGGTAGGAAGGACGGAACAGGCCTAATCTCTCGCACACATGTCTCCGGGCGAGTGCCACGAGTCGAATGCGTCAGGTGAGTCAGAATGTAGGTCAGGTGTCGAGAATGACGACCTATGACTCTCATTCAGACTCTTGCATTCGTGTAGTCCTTATTTTGCGTAAACGAATCGAATCGCTTTTACGCGGGATCGGACTAAGTGCAATTTTATCGGAGCGGGAATTAGAGGTGATTGAAGTAAAGAAAAATGATTGAAACTAAGAATTACAATTTATTTTAACATAATAAAAGAAATAACCAATTACAATGATAGGTGATGACTAAAATAATAATTATTAATTTACAAATAATATTTTTGTTAGTAGAAAACATGTATAATAAAAAGAAGAAAAATATCTTATGTTCTTAATAACAAAAATTGTAATTATAACTTAAAGTCTAGTTGGTTATAAGTGTGCATGTGTAGGTGTATTTTATGATCAAGGGATTTTTAGTTATCCAGGTAGGCTTTGGAGCGAGTCGAAGATTTCTTCAAATTCATTGAGTACTCTTCGATTCGCTTCGATATTTTCATTTACTATATTCTCTACCTGTTCGGGAGTAAATAATGAATCGGAATGCGGGTTTTCTTGGGGAAACTCTAGCGCGGGGGAATATGGATCTTCCGGAGGTCTTCGAACAGGTGAATCGGAATTACGATAAAAAAAATCGGGGGAAGGTGTAGGAGGAAAATCTGTAGGAGAAAAGGTTGAATCCCGAGGAGAGGCTAAGGGCTCTGCAAAAGGATCGAAGGTAGAAGACGGTGACCCTGGTGGTTGTTTAAAATCTGGTTCTACATGAGATCCAGGAGAGTAAGAGGGGGAAGGATAACGACAGGGGGAAAAAGAGTGTGATTCGGGGGACGGATTTGAGACTGGCGGAGATGAGTCGGTCGGTTCGTCGGAAGTACTCAAATTAATTAGAGCGTTAGGCAAAACAGAAATTTTTGCTCGCTGTTTGCGTAATTTACCGCAGAGCGATAACGATGCGCCAAGCCTCCGGAGCTTCTTATTTCGGCGACTCCGACAGTTCTTAATGGCTCTTCGAGTTTTATGGTCAGGGACTCGCTTACGCACTAAAATGAATTTGAGAATTAAGGCTACGTTCTCTCTTTCTTATAAAGGGAAATAAAATTTATATTATAACTTCTTGAAAGAAGAAAAAGGAAAAGCAAAAGAAAAAAAGTTTGAATTAATAAAAGGAACAGAATTCTTCGTTTCCGCTGGAAGCAAAGAAAACTGCGAATTCAATCGAACGAGAGTTCGATTGTATCCAGCAGGGAATAAGGAGAGTCGCGGACCCAATCGCGAAAGCTCGATTGTATCCTACGGGAAATAAAAGAGTCGCGGACCCAATCGAAAGAGCTCGACTGTATCCTGCGGGAAATAAAGAGAGTCGTGGACCCAATCGAAAGAGCTCGATTGTATCCTACGGGAAATAAAAGAGTCGCGGACCCAATCGAAAGAGCTCGACTGTATCCTGCGGGAAATAAAGAGAGTCGTGGACCCAATCGAAAGAGCTCGATTGTATCCTACGGGAAATAAAAAGAGTCGCGGACCCAATCGAAAGAGCTCGACTGTATCCTGCGGGAAATATAGAGAGTCGTGGACCCAATCGAAAGAGCTCGATTGTATCCTACGGGAAATAAAAGAGTCGCGGACCCAATCGAAAGAGCTCGACTGTATCCTACGGGAAATAAAAGAGTCGCGGACCCAATCGAAAGAGCTCGACTGTATCCTGCGGGAAATAAAGAGAGTCGTGGACCCAATCGAAAGAGCTCGATTGTATCCTACGGGAAATAAAAAGAGTCGCGGACCCAATCGAAAGAGCTCGACTGTATCCTGCGGGAAATAAAGAGACTGAGAGTAATAGAGGGAGAAAAGGAAGGGTAGTGCAATAATACTGAATATATGAGTGTTTTGAAAAATATAACAAATATCTTATGAGAGAGAGAAGGTAGTCTTATGAAGAGTAAAATAAAAAAAATAAAAATAATGGACGGCTGAGACTTACTGTTGGGTGAAGTTTTGAAGGTGCGAACGATTTAGTGGTTGGCAGAGCGGATTCTGCTTACAACGGCGGACGGTTGGTCGACGGTTGGCACTCAGAGTGTTCGGATCTCACAATGCCGCGTCGAATTTAAGTACGATGAATACGAATCCGAACGTCACAAACTCGGACATATAATGTCACGGAATGTGCGCCGGATCGAACTAGAGTGAATCGCGAAGCGAAAAATGAGCGATTGATCAGAATGAAAAAAGGTGCGGTATGTGCCCGTAAGTGACTGTAAATGATTGTAAGAAAGTAAGTAAGTGCTCGCGAGCTCCGAAGCTCCTTCCTTTTATACCTGATTCTGCCTATGGTTCCTATGGGATTTTAATCCGCAGGTGTACCGTCTCTTATTATTGCCCACGCCCTACTTATTAATTGCGCGACAAGTGTTTCGAGTCGGTGAGGTCAATCATCCGCGTTTCAACGCTTGCTTCCGCCCAAAATCGGCACGTGTCAAGGGTAGACCAACCGTATTGACTCGACCGGACAATTTTAGCGTATCCGCGCGATTAAGATAGGCCATCTTTTCGCAATTTTTCGGTTGCTTGGCTGCATCGACTTCGAAAGAAAAGAATTGTTACTCCGCAGGACGTAACACAAGTATTCAAACAAATATTTATTAAAATTTAATAACTTTTTTTTCAGTGTAGAATCTCTTAATATGAAAAAATAATTTTAATAAAATAAATAGAAAAATATTTTTCAATAAATTTTATTATTAAAAACAATATTAATCACTACTTTACTTTTAAATTGCCGCGTTCTAACTTCTGTTCGACCAATCACGCATTCATATTCGATCATAACGTATCCCATAAAATCAGTCGGCTCTTTCCTGTTGTCGAGTAAACACGTGTTGTCTGTTCGTCGCGCGTAAACATGAGTTTTATCGAGCTACATATTTTCGCACGCCGAATGACTAATAATTATTTACAGTGATCGTTACTTGAAGTGATCGTTAATTAGTTACTCAAGTTTCATTGATCAAGTGAATGAATTGTGTATTATGATATTAAAGTGATAATTTACGAGAGAATCAAGGAAACTTTGGTCTGTCTCATCGTGGAGACAACTAATTGATCGCTGTACAGAATAATACGTAAGTAAATGCATGTCCAAACTTGTTCTGTGCACGTGCGCGCGCGCGTTTGCTCTCTCTCTCTCTTTCTCTCCCCCCTCCCACCCTGCTCTCTCTTTCTCTGTGCCAAAGAAAGTACTACTGTTTCTAAAAACTCGAGATATAAATATTTTTGTAGATTTCGTGCAATTCTTTATTCGAGTCTTCGACTGTACAAAAAATTTCCTGGCACTTCTCTTATTAAAATCATTAAAATTAAGATGAAAATTAATTACATTTTTAAGTTAAAGCTAGCATTGTGATGTGACAGAGAGAGAGAGAGAGAGAGAGAGAGAGAGAGAGAGAGAGAGAGAGAGTGAGAAGAGAGAAATACTTGTGTGTTATATCAACTGAGCGCAGCAGGCACCTCACGACACACCCGCGCGTAACGGTGAGTGCGCCGCCCCTGCGTACCATCTGTATTCGATCCTTGATACGCTAACTTAATCGGCTGATATTTTAAAATCTAAGCGTCTGACAAATTTTTGGCAAAGGAAAAATCGTCTTTGAATTCGACCAGGAATACGTCCCTTAAAAAACAACGGGTTATTCTGAATCACCCTGTATATATTATAACATTTAAAAAACATTGTCTACTGATAAGGTAATAATAAATCAAATCATATTCTATTTTTATTTATTCATAATCTGTCATCAAGAACATGATCTGTCATTTGTCATCGTGAACTGTATTATTCTTAAACATAAATGTATAATTTTTGAAATTCTTATTATTTATATTTAGTTATATGTAAACATGAAATTAAATAAATGCGCACGTAGAGCGCGCGCGTAAAACGCACTTGTGTTGTTCTAGTTAATTATAAAACACAATTTGTTTATATTACGTCACCGGTATCGGTAATGCCGACATCATGACACAGTAACCGATACCGGGAACGCTGAACAGGCGATCTTCTTAAGTAGACAACAGATCTGCCAAGTCGGCAACGCCAGATCGCCCGGCTCTTCAACAAGTACAGAGCAAACGGCAGATGGGGGACTCAGGTCAAGGTACGCGACAGTACCGTGTCGCGTTTGGTATTATAATATTCAAAAAACAGTGTAATTCAAATAAAGAAGTTTATTGTTAATCGCTCAACAACTGTCTAATTTAATTTTCTCCGATCGACGGGCTCCTTCCTAACGCATCCGAGGAAGCCTTCATAACAGAATTTATTAGAAAAATAGTGCTGGAATACGAAATACCGGACATCATATTAACCAATCGAGGGATCAATTTTATGAGCGAATTATTCAAAAACGTGTGCAAATTACTACAAATAAAAAAGATACAAACAACGGCGTACCACCCCGAGAGCAACGGGAACCTAGAGCGCTCCCATCGAACATTAGCCGAATATATACGCCACTACTTCAATGCGGAATAAACCGACTGGGATGAGATGATACCATATGCGATGTTCGCATTCAACACCACTCCACACACAGCCACTGGATATACCCCGTTTGAGCTGGTGTATGGAAACAAGGAGACACTACCCACGGCATCATCAAAAACGCCGGAAACCACATACAATTACGACGACTACGCCCAAGTACTAAAAGAAAAAATACGAGCCGCAAACAAAATAGCCAGGAAAAACCTCAAGAAAAACAAAAATAAAGCTAAAGAATACTACGAAAAACAATACACTCAAAATAGAAGATAAAGTCCTACTACACGACGAAGCTCTAAAAAGAAAAAGGTCAAAAAAACTAGAAGCGCATTGGATCGGACCCTATGTGATAATGGAAAAAAATTCTGACAAGGGAATCTCTCGAAGTGTCACACCCCGGTTTTAATGAAACTTTACACACATTTAGGTAACATAATTAGATAATTTTAGAAACTATCAGTTGCGGCACATATTCGGTTTCAAGAGGTGAAATCATCTCTTATGTGTATAGCAGTTTTTAGCTTTTTTCATTATACCTTGGAAACTATTCAAAATATCAAAAAATGTTTTATACAAAAGATTTACAATAAAATTATCTCTATTCATTCACGTTAATAACATTTTTAAAAATAAATTTTTGAACAAATTTTTTGAAATAATTGTTTAAAAAATTATTCTAAAAAAAGTATTATTAACAAGAATAAATGTAGGTAATTTTATTGTGAAACTTTTGTATGAAATATTTTTTTATATTTTGAATAGTTTTCGAGCAGGAAAAACTAAAAATTACTTTACACAAGAGGACTGATTTCACCCCTTAAAACCTACAATAGCAGCAACTCATATTTATTAAAATTATCTAATTATGTATGTAAAATTTTTTTAAAATCAAGGTGTGACACTTCGTTTCTTGGCAATAAAGCTTATAGAACTTTTTAAGAAAAGTATTAATTATTAAGAAAATGATAAAGTGCTTTTATTTCCACACCACCTGCCATGAGGTAGATTAGAATAGCGCGCTTTTTTATAGTGTTTTCTCACGTAGGCCTAATTCACTCTTTATTCCATTCTCTATTTTTTAATGCACGAGTTCCAAATACCATCCTCATTCTCTTGAAAGATATATTATTAGTACATAAAAATTTACCCAACCTTTATATGATAAAATATCTTTTATGTTATAATGCTACAAAATAATAAAATTTTTGTATTCTAAATATGTCCGAATTTTGATATTTCCATGGTATCAAGATGACTTACCGTGCCATATATTTTCTGTAATATATGAGAACATTTTTTATTATAAACAGCGATGAATGTATTTATTATATTGATTATTTTATATCTAATTGTAAATCCTGCTATTAATACTAACGTGATGATTATATGACAAAGTGTTGGCAATTACGATATTCTTCAAAAAAATGCTCTATACAAAAATACTTCTTGCTCCAAGAACATCGTATTATAGCACGTGCACCACATATGGAGCAGAGTGGTATTTCTTGAACATCCTTTCCAGAGAAAACAAAAATCGATTGGATTTTCGAAATGTGACGGCCGTTCCTCGATGTATCCACTTTTAAACCAGGCATATTTAAAAAGATTATGAAATCGCGGAGAAGATAGCTGTATATGCGTTAAAGATTGCAATTTAATGATATTATTTCTCAAATGTAAATTAATATCATAATTTAATAACATAACGCGATCCCTGAATGTTCTCACAAAGTTTTTCTATATTTTAAATCCATAAACATTAAGAGGTTGAATCATTCCCGTAGTTTTCTTTGGTATAGTTAGAATCCGTATATCTTTATCTTTTTTGGCATAAATTCTTGCAGATTGGTAGGACAATGTCCGCTCCAAGAATCTAACAACAGCACACTAAAACTTCCTGTAGCGGGTACAAACACATTTGTGTACAACCAAGACTGAAAGTATTGTGTAGTTAATTTGCCAGATTTTAATGCTGCAACGAAAACACTTGCAGGTCTAAACAAAGTTTCTTTTACACGTGGTCCAACTTCCACTCGCTTTTTCCAATACCACGTAGAGAGGCGACTTCAATTGTCCACTTGCAGAAATTATGGGCATAATTGTATAACTGTGCGTAGTTGCCGATTGTGCTTGAACTATACTTTCTACTGTTTTAACACCTTGCGTGGTCCATGTCTTTCTTAAATGTAATCCAAATTGATTCCACTTTCGTCTACATTATATATATTCTCTAATTCACAAAGGTTTATATAAGATTTTACAGTAGATATGAATTCCTGATAAACAGTTTGTAATCGCTTTTTATCTCTTACTGCAGAACGATTTTCAAATTTTGTTACTTTTCTTGACACAACTCCGTGTTTTCTTTTAAAATTTAACATCCATGTTGCACTAGCTTTAAATGAAGGAAGATCGATTTGTGCTTTGTTTCTAGTGCCCATCGTCGTAAATCCATATCATGAATAATTCCTTTCTCATCATTAGCTTCCTTAAAATTGTGTAAGACATATTTGGAAATATGCAACTTATTTACTCTACTGGTACCTTCCTTTTGTATGTAATGTTCCCATCGAATATAGTTGCCGCATAGACTTCAACTTCTTAAATTTTTGTTTTACCGTTGGAAAGAAATATCACTTTTTTTGCACTTTTCCAGAATTCAACGGTTCTTCTTTTATAGCCAACATCGATTATTACCCGTTCTTCTGATATACAACTATCTTCTATTGGATCATCATCTTTGTCACCAGTTTCGAAAGCCACCGCTGACGAAATAATTAATTACAAAATACAATTTGTTTATATTACGCCACCGGTATCGGTAAGGCCGACATCATGACACAGTAACCGATACCGGAAACGCTGAACAGGCGACCTTCTCAAGTGGACAACAGATCTGCTGAGTCGGCAAACCCACATTGGCCGGCTCTCCAATAAGTAAAGAGTTAACGACAGACGCGGTGGACTCAGGTTAAAGTACACGACAGTACCGCGTCGCGTTTGGTACAATCTTACCTATCTCAAATAAAAGTGTAACTAACTTGAATAAAGAATTTTATTTTTAACCGTACAACGAGTGTTTAATTCAGACGTCTCCGATTGACGGGCTCTTATCAAACGAATCCGAGGAAATCACGCATAACACAAGTGGTGGCAGCGGTGACCCGTCGTAGAAGCCAGACTGTGGTAACTTGCAAAAAAACTAGCCGAGAATCAACGAGCGTCCCAAAGAAAAGCGGACCCGAAAAGGTAACCCGGCGGCGAGCAGACGCAGCGTTCCGGACAGCACACAAGGAGGCATCAAACGATCCGCAACACGACAAAGAGACAACACCATGCGGCGACTTGCGATAGTTATGTAAGTCAATTGTAACACATAATTGTAAGCGTACAGCTTAAGAGGCATTGTAAAAGCACGTAGTCAATGTCGAGAAGCGAGCCGAACAGCCCACACAATCCCGAACGAAATACTTTGTGGTTACATAGTGAACCGGACGCACTGAGCCCCGTACGCGTAATAGCCAAAACCGTGCAGGATATTCGCAACAGCGTACGCCAAAACTTAGAACGCCATTACTCGAGCGATTCCGCGTCCGAAACAGAATTACCGCCGAACGTAGTCGTCGAACGGAAATTTTTATTTAACAAACTAGACCAGAGCATAATACAAAACGGACACGACGGAAGTTCAATACCACCGACGGACGACCGAAAATTAGTCGAAAGTATAGACTCAAATATTAGTATTACCCTACGGAGGAAATTCTCTCTGTCATCATATGACAGCAGCGTATTCAACCCGGAAGAATTGCGGAGGAATTACATTGCGGCGCGTAATCTGAGAAGAATAGCGAGTCAACCAGAACACACCGCGCCCGGACGCGGGTGACGAAAGACAAGTATCAAACGACGAGATAGACGCAGAGGTAGTTCGGCTGAAAACGGCGAGCGCACAAAGACGCACCAGACAAGAGCAACCTGAACCGCAGGAGGAGCAACGAAACATACTAGACATGCTAGACCAAGTAATCAACGGAAGGCGAGCTTTACAAGATTGAATGAGTAGAGTAGAAATCGCACATTACGGAGATCAAAACGCGTCGGACTTACGAAAATCTAGAACCTCCGGAACTGCCAGAAATAGCGTACGGTCGCACGACAGCTGACATTAGAAATTCGCGTGGACCCGTATACACGTACATGAAGTTGAAAGAGGCACGCGAAATAATCCCCATAATGGACGGGACGGTCCGAGACGATGTAATAGAATTTTTGAATGCAAGCTCATATGCGGTAAAACAAATAAATCCGCAAGACGAAGACTTGCTATCAAGAGCGATTTTATGCACGAAGCTGAAAGGCAAAGGCTTACACGATTTCCAAACGAGCGATATATGCACATACACCCAATTAAAACAGGAAATAGAGACGTGCTATTTAGCAAAACGTGGCACCGCGCATATCATGAATGAATTCAATCAAGCTCGCCAAAAAGCCGGCAAGAGCGCACAGGAGTACGGTTTTGGCGTAGGTAGGTAAGTCATACAGCTCTATCAGTCCATGATCGAGGGGAAAAGAGAGACGCCCGAGCAGAAAAAAAGGATCCTGGATACGATCCAAGGATTAGCATTAGAGAATTTTCAGCTAGGAATGCGGGAAGAGATAAAATACGAGTGCGATCCCGAAACTACGCGTCGCTAATGGACGCAATACAAAGCTCGTCCATCGAAGAAAAACTGAAAGGAGAAAATGTAAAGCCAGATAAACCTACTGACTGCTACCTTTTGAAACAAAAAGAACAGCACGATTACAAGAAACCAAAGTGTTTTAAATAGGCCATCACGGACGCAAAACCAGAACAGGTCAAAACCGATAAAACTTGCCCCGGCCGGAAAGAACGGCTAGCGCTAATACAGTGGACAAATACTGCACGCACTGCAAAAGGACAGGGCATAAGCGCGAAGAATGCTGGCTATTACACGGCAAACCACAAAATGAAAAACCGAGGCTGCCGAGAAAAGAAAGAAGAATAAACACTGCCGCGGTAGATCGAAGAGGCAAGCTGAGCCGTAATAAAGAAAGCGACGAGTCATCATACAATAGCAGTGACAGCGAAGAAGAAAGAGGAAAGAAGAGGGCAAGAGAGCGCACCGTACGCGAGCATCATGTTACACAAGTGACATGCAAGCAATGTAATCATAACGGCCTAGACCTAATAACATTACCAGTACGAAAGGCAAAGAAAGAAAAATTGAGTCTACTACTAGATACAGGTGCAACTATCACTTTCATAAAGGTAGGATCCTTGAAGGGAGAGACCAAAATGCGTGAGGAACGCATGACACTCACCGGTACGACAGGACATAAAATCCACACGATTGGAAAGATACGAGCTACAATTAATATTGGAAATCAAAAAATACGGCACACGATGCACGTTGTAAAAGATGATTTTCTTATGGACTATTAGTACATTCTAGAAATAGATTTCCTAACAAGGCGCAAAATGCGACCACAGTAAAAAACAAGTCCGAGAAGCAATTTTTAAGTTGCATCCATATAAAAAATTTACACTAACCCCCCGTAGCGAAACAATAATACAGGCAGTGACCGAGAACAATCGAATAGGAATTGTCAAACCAGAGGAAACAAAGCCCGGAGTGTTCATCGGGAGTTGCCTCGTATGTCCAGCAGACAATACTTGCTCGGTCAGTGTAATGAATACGACCGGAGACACAATAGAGATAACAATGCCGAGTGTTACTGTGCAAGAGATAAAGACGGAAGATACCAAGTACGTGCTCATGTTACGGGAAGCAGCCGAGAGTAGCATTGAACCGGCGAAAGAAAGACAAGAACGGCTGTCTAAGCAACTAGGAACAGAACATTTAAATGCGGAAGAGGAAAAAAATTCTTCGTAAAATTGTGCGACGTCTTCCATTTGGAAGAAGATGTACTAACTCACACGGAGGCAGTGGCTCACGAGCAACTTATATGCACAGACAGTGCACCGGTAAATGTAAGACCGTATAGATTACCAGCGAAACACAAAGAGGAAGTAAACCGACACGTTAAAAATATGTTGGCCGACGATATCATCCGCCCGAGTACTAGCCAGTGGAGCACACCACTACTGGTCGTCCCTAAAAAAAACAGACGCCTTAGGACAGAAGAAACTGAGAATAGTTATAGAAGTAGTATAGTAAGGCGGATTCTAACTCAGGAATCTGAGGGGTGGTGCGGGGGCAGGGGGAGGGGGGAAATTTCACGGCACGCGTTTTTGCCGTACTGACCGAGATGATGTCACGTGGGGGGAGCGGAAGGAACATTTCACGGCATGTATTTTGTCGTGCTGACCACGTCTTGAAGGGAGGGGGCGAACCCACCTCGCGGTGCTAATCATGGTATAGGTGACATCACTTAAAGAAGAGCACTGCTCTCTCGCGGCCTCCACGTATGTATGCCTTTTCGCTCGCACGCCAATGTTCTTTTGCCGTGCTAACTGCGTTTTGGAGGGGGAGTGATGCCGCCTAGATTTGTGCGGGGACAGAGGGAATTTCAAGGCGCACGTCTTTGTCGTACTAATCGAGATGATGTTACGCGGGAGCGGGAGGAACATTTTACGGCGTGTATTTTGCAGTGCTGACCACACCTTGAAGAGAGAGGGCCATGCCACCTCGCGGTGTTAGCATAGGTGACATCACTTAGAGAGGTTATCGCCGCCCTCTTCCCGACGGATCCGGAAGAAGAGGCCCGCCCCCAAGAGGACCCGGCCCTCGTCAGGGAACGCACTCGGTGGTCGGAAGACCTCAGGGTCACCGAGGGTGAACTGACCAGGGCCATCCAGAGGATGAGGAGGAAGAATGTTGCCCCCGGCCCTAATGGGGTACCGGGGCGCATATGGGCTATTGCCCTCAGCGTCTTGGGGGACCGCCTCAGGCACTTTTTTGACAGATGCCTGCAGCTGGAGCGGTTCCCCAGACTATGGAAGGAAGCCGGGCTTGTCCTTATCCCCAAACAGGGGAAGCCCGCGGATGACCTCTCTGCCCACCGGCCTATCTGTCTGATAGGCGAGGGCAAACTGTTCGAGAGGGTCATAGCGTCTCGCTTCGCAACACATATGTCGACGGTGGGCCCTG
Organism: Solenopsis invicta; assembly: GCF_016802725.1. Classification (NCBI taxonomy): domain Eukaryota; kingdom Metazoa; phylum Arthropoda; class Insecta; order Hymenoptera; family Formicidae; genus Solenopsis; species Solenopsis invicta. Next base: position 984,717 of record NC_052675.1, on the reverse strand, counting down.
ACTTGGAATATACTCAATTTGGCTTTCGGTCGGGGAGATCAACCGTTGGAGCGATCCAGCGGTTAAGATTCCTGGTCGATCGCGCGGTGAACCGGGGCAGGGTGGTGTTGGCGATATGTTTGGATATCGCCAATGCCTTCAACACCCTGCCCTGGGAGAAGATTAGGGAAGGCCTCCGAAGAAAGGGGGTTCCTCCCTACCTAGTGGAGGCTGTCGGGGCCTACCTCGGCAACCGTGTGGTTACCTGCAGGGACCGAGACGGCGCCACCATGCGCAGAGTGGTCAGCAGGGGGGTGCCGCAGGGGTCGGTCCTAGAATCACTACTGTGGGATGTAAGGTACGATCGTGCCCTAGATCACCGCCTCCCTGCGGGGGTGTCGTTGGTATGCTATGCCGACGACACCCTGGTCGTCGTCTCAGGTAGCACCTGGGGCAAGGCGAGACGCACCGCGAGGGATGGGCTCGGCATAATGCTGAGGAGAATCCGTCGCCTGGGCCTAAGAGTAGCCCTTAATAAAACGGAGGTGCTTTGGCTCGGGGGGCGGATCGAGAAGGGCCCGCGTTTCAGGAGCCTCTTGATCGAGGGCACTAGAGTCGAGGTGAAATCCCAGATGAAGTATCTGGGACTGATCCTTGACTGGAAGTGGGGGTTTCAACCCCACTTTGAGTGGATGGCCGCCAGGTTGGGCGCCGCTGTCTCCAGTTTCAGCCGGCTAATGCCCAACCTGCGCGGTCCATCCAAGAGGATACGCCGCCTCTACATGAGGGTGGTGCGGTTGATGGCGATGTATGGGGCGCCCGTATGGTGTGGGGCTCTGGTGGCCAACAATAATAACCTAAGGTTGCTCCAGAGAGAGCAACGTAAGATGGCCATCAGAGACTCGCGCGCATACCGCACCATCTCCTGGGAGGCGATGTGTTTGCTGGCAGGTTCGCCTCCGTGAACTTACGTGGCGTGTTCCCTTGCGGACACCCACGAATGGAAGGAGGAGCTTGCCCGCGGGGGCGAGCCTGCCACACAGCGAATGCTGAAGGCTCGGCGGAATGAGGCCTGCCGAGAGGTGGTCGAGCACTGGCGGAAGCGTCTGCCCTACGCCAAGGCTGACCTGAGGGTGGTCGAGGCCATTGGTCCCGTTCTCAGAGAATGGGTGGGCAGAGGGCACGGGGGTCTCTCGTACCATGTAACGCAGGTGCTCTCCGGGCATGGGTGCTTTGGAGAGTACCTGCACGAAAGGTTGAGCGGGAGGCCACCACAAAGTGCCACCACTGCCCAGAGGCGAGGGACACGGCGCAACATACCCTGGAAGTATGCTCGGCTTGGGCTGTTGTGCGACGTGCCCTCGCCGACAGGATAGGGGCCGGTCTCGACCTCCCCACGGTGGTGGGGCGGATGATCGCTAGTGCCGACGAATGGGCGGCGGTGGCCTCCTTCTGTGACACTGTCATGTCGCAGAAGGAGGCGGCGGAGCGGACGCTGGAGGAAGCTCCCGATGCGCCGCCAGAGAGGAGGCGAAGGGGGGGAGGGGGAGGCGCAGAAGGTTCCTGCAGCAACATCAGCAGGGACTTCCTCCCCCTTAATGACAAAACACGGGCAGTGGGTGGGGAGGAGGAGGCGATTTCGTCGCTCTATCCCCGCTCAAAATCAGAATTCGCCAGTGTCCTGGCGGCGACGGATTGGTCGCCGCCGGAGTCAACCCCACTGGCGCGGCCGCATTTCCCTCCTTTTCTCTTCCTCAGGGAAGGGGGGATGGCCGGGAAGGAACAGTGGGGAGGGGGGACTCTCACAGCGCCGGCTAGACCGGACAGAGCCCTACCCTCTCCACTGTTGAGGAGGTACGCCTCGGGCGGAATCAGCGGCGGGGTAGTTGCCCGGCTGACCCGTCTCGGGGCTTGGGATGCGGGAGTGCGTATCTAGGGCCCTCTTCCGGCGCACACCCGGCATCCCGGTTCGGGCGGCTGGGGCTCGACTTCGGTCGAGCTCTGGCCGCTAACTCCGGAGGGGGGTTCCTGCTCTCGGGCGAAGACCCGTTTGGGCTAGGACGGATCGCGGTGCATGCTTAGTTCGATCCCGTGATCCGTCCCGAGCCCAGACGCCGGAAAAATTTGGGTTTTAGTGAGTATGTCGGCTAGTCAGGTCGACGAGTTTCACATACCCCGCGTTCCTGTCCCCACAGGACCGGGGACCCATAAAGGCGTTTCCCAAATATAAAAAAAAGGTGACATCATTTAAGGAAGAGCACTGCGCTCTCACTCCTTCTCTGTATGCCTTCTTGTTCGCACGCCAACGCTCTCAATCGCCGTCTTGGAGGGGGGTGATGCCACCTCGCGATGCTAATCATAGCATAGGTGATGGAAGCACACATGCGTTTTCTTTCTCGCTCCCTCCCATATATTGCGCTCATCTTTGATACATCAGACGTTACGATGTGGTGTGGCGATGCATCATCCTCCTTCCCCCATACGCACGTTTTATCCTCGTTCGCATGCTCGTGCTCTCCCACGGCTTATCTTATACTTTGCACGCCAATGTTCTCAATTGTACGCGTTCTTATTTCTAAGGTGTTCTGAAGAATGGAAGAGAATAGGGAAAATAATAATAATAATTTGTTTGAATCTAATATATTTATTTTTTCATTTTATTTATTTTAAAAGGAATACATAAAAATGGTTTTATTAAAATATTATTTATTAAAAATTTTTTATTTATTTTTAACATACACAAATAATTAAATATTTAAAAATTATAAGAAAATTGAAAAAGAATTATTAAAAGATAAAAAACTAAGAAAAATTATATGAAAAAATTATATGAAAAAATTATATGAGAAAATATAAAGAAAAAATTAATAAAATGTAAAAGAATGTGTTAGGCGTGACATGGTGACATTATCCTCCTTGTCCTTTCTTTGTCCTTTTTTCTGCTTTGTCCTTCTCCTCCTAGTCATTAAGATAAGCAATAAAATAAACTAATAGATTATAAAGCGCAGTAAGAAAATTATGGAGAGAGAACGAGAACTTACCTTAAAAGCGCGGTGGTACAATCTGTACCACACGATGACCACTGATGGTATTTACTTCGATCCGGAAAGAATTAGGAGTAAAGTGGGATCGATTATATTCTTCCACCTCCGAATCTGCTGCTTGCCACCATAATGGTGACCCTCTTCGTAAATGTGGTGATACTCTGGATACTACAACCACTCGGGGAAGCTCCCTGATCGAGGGTTGAACTATTTGTACACAGGCTTGGGTAGTAACTAGTTAAAAAGTTAAAAGTTAAGCGAAAAGTTAAAATTAAGTTTTTTTTACGTTAATTTTTATCTTATAAATGACAGTATAATACATCAGTATCATCCTCACCTCTTGTAAAATAAATTTTTAGTGCTTAATATAACTTTAACTGAGTTAATTTTTATTCATATAACTTTTAACTGAGTTAATTTTTATTCATATAACTTTTAACGTAAGTAAATTAATTTTAAGTGTCATCAACTTTAACTTAAATTAGTTAAAAAATTTATTAACTTATCCAACCCTGTTTGTACATTTCTCCCGAGCAAATGGTTGCGTTCTCTCGCCCAGTGAGAACGCATAGACGCATAACATTTCGAAGGAGTGAAGTATTCGTGGCATTCGTCACAGTTCATGGTGGCTGACTGACTGACTGACTGATTGAGTGACAGATTGATGCGAGCAGAGTCCATTTATTTTTACAATCAAAATGTACGTGATTTATCTTCGAGACGTTGATACCTCATTGTTCTCATAATAAAATGAGAACATCTTTAAGCAATTTTTATCTTACCATGCACATGCAGCTTAAATTTTCGATAAAACAAAAGATACGTTTTATCAAGAGGTATAGCAGTGTCTTACACCAAATGACCGTTGCATATTAAATACTGTATACTATATAACATGATCGCACTATTGAACGTGTATCATACGTCTATTAAAGTAATATATAACATCTATTATACGTCTACGTCTGCGTCTACCATACGTCTATCGTACATCGACCATACGTCTGTCGTACGTCTACAATACGTCTACCATACGTCTATCGTACATCGTACGTCTATCATAATACTACATTGTACGTTCCAGTGTAGTACGTTAGACGTTTCATAATAGTATGGTTGACATCAACTATACTATTATCAAACGTCTAACGTCTACGAATTATTTATGTATTACAGGGAAAGATAAAAAAATAAACCATAAATACGTTTATACATTTTTTATTTTAAAGCATCTTTTTGACATTGTAACCAATAATTGTATAATTTAAATACATTCTGCATAGCACAATTCTTAATATGTTTTGCACATCGTATAGTGTTCGCAGTATCCAAATTATTTAAAGATTTAATGTCTTCGTAATCAGCATCCACCGTCTCGATGATAACATTATTTCTTACATTGACATCAAGTATATTCTTCAACCATTCTCGTTTTTCATGCCCTTTAACGTATACGATAGATTCATCATCGTTTTTATCATATACAGCTGTTGAAATCAGGTGCTTCGCTTTCGGGTACTGAACTATTCCATCTTCCATGGTAATCCATGGTGATAAGCAGTCAACTGTTGTAGCCTCATTAGCTACCTTAATTGTCTTGCATATCCGCTTAGCAACAATCACGCCACGAGCGCCCGTTGCAGCGGAAATGCAAGATTGCAGAATTGGTCAATCGCGCGAGCAGCGTAAGCATCGACGATTGACGCGAGCATGACCATATATGGTCACCGCGAGGGCCTAATGCCCCACCATATCAATAATACAGAAACTATAAGTTAGGCTGCCTAATTATGGGCAGCGGGAGATTCTTACGAAAAGCACGAACGGCACGCGCGCGCTCCGCGATAAGTCGGACACCCGACACCCCGCAAACCATCCAGCGGCCGAGTGCGCGACAACGCGTGATCCGTGCACCGCGATTTGATTGTATTAAGAGGAAAAACGTTTATAATAAAGTTTGGGGAATAAAAGTGTCAGTAAAAAAGGTGAAAAGTGTTATTTGCCACCCCGCGCGTCTTCCTCCAAGTATCCTCCTCGTGGGTCCCAACCCTTCAGACGGACCGAATCCCAAAAAGTTTATCTTGTTGCACCCGCCGGTACAACAAAAATTGGTGTCAGAAGTGGGATGAAGCAAAGCTAATACTGCCGACATACCCTGAGTAGAGTCCGAAGACAACCAAGCTTCACCGTCAGAGGAGATACCATAAAATTGCGAGACGCAGCGATAAAGGTGCCGACAAGCAGATAATCACGCATGAGGTCACCAACGCAGAGGAGCTGCAGGGACCAGAGCCAACGATCCAGCGAGCCTACGAGCCAACGAGCCTACGAGCCAACGAGCCGAGCGAGCCGACGAGCCGACGAGCCGACGAGCCGACGAGCCGACGAGCCAACAAACCCACAGGGAAACAGCACAACGACAGCAGTTGCCGCCAGCAGGAACGAGTCCCCAAGGGATCCTCGAGCAAGGCAAGCGAGAGCAACATGCGAGTCGTAGCGATACTGTAAGTCGAGATCACACTGTACTAATTCATAAAGCGAATGTCCGATCAATCGGATATACACTCCCCGAATCAATCGTGGTTATTAAGTGAAACGGCGCGACGCACGCTTAACCAAAGCCCGCAAACTCCCGTGCGAATCGCGACCGACGCGTTAGAGGAAATAATAGCGCAGGTAGATAGAGTATTGACTTTACATGAGTTAAGCCGTAGTGGAGATACTCCCCCGGTAAACATAGTGACAGAACGCGAATTTTCATTCGACGAGTTAGACCCGAGCTTACTGGAGACCGACGCAAACGACGCTCAACCGACTAATAGACGAGTTATACCATACGTCAGCAGGACGCCAAGTAGCCTAAGCCTTAGACGCGAATTTTCACTAACCTCTTACGAGAGCGATATTTTCGACCCTGAAGAAATTTATCGGGAGCAAGCCAACAGAATGGCAACCGGTGGAAATAGAACGCAAGAGGAAAATCAGGAAAATGAAGTAAACCTAAATTACGAGCAGGAAGTGTTCACCGACCGACCTGGACCATCGGAGGCCCGATCGCGTGGAAATTCCAGGGATATTTTACCGGACTTAGGGGAATCCTCCGCATTGTCAGAACTCCTACGCGACTTAACGTATTATCGAAATCGGCAGGACCGAATAGTAGAGCGCATTCAGGCGCAACTTGCGTACCCGACGGAACGGCGAACAAGCCGCGCGCGCGTGAGTCACGGCGCTGATATTTCGTACGGCCGTACGCAAGGAGATGTCCGCGCGCGATTTGATATGCCACAAAATTACCTTCGATTAAAGGAAGCGCGCGACATGATACAAGAATTCGACGGTACTTCACGAAACCGAGTCCGAGAATTCTTAAACGCGAGCAGTTATGCGATGAAAAATATTGATCCCCTCAACGAATACACTTTATTAGAAGCGATACTATGTACAAAGCTCAAAGGCAGAGCGATGCTTGATTTTCAAACTCGCGACATCCAAGACTTCGAGCAACTAAAAGAAGCCCTCGAGAAGGAATACCTAAGTAAGCGAAGCACAAGTCACTTGCAAATCGAATTCAATTCATTGAAGCAAAAACATGGAGAGAGTGCACAAGATTTCGGCCGAAGAGTCGACACGTTAGCCATGGAACTTTACGAAGCCATGATAGAAGAAGGGACACGCGAGCCCGAGCACCAAAAAGCTATCTTAAAAATGATCAAATTACAAGCGCTGCATAATTATCAACACGGGCTAAATGAAGAAATAAGATTAATAGTACGCTCACAAAAATACAATACACTGCAAGAAGCGATGGCCGGAGCCAGCGCAGAAGAAAAAGTAAAGGGATCAAATTATCGAAATAATTATCAAAATAAGTCGAGAGCAACTGACGGCCGACAAACAAAAAACTCGAGTCCCCAATGCCAAAGATGCGGGAAGATGGGGCACTATGCACGAGAATGTCGAAGTAAATTTGTATTACCGAGAGCGGAAGGAACCTCTCGAATAAATGTTGTGAATAAATTCTGTCAACACTGCAAAAAGTCTGGACATGTGCGCGACGAATGCTGGTCGCTGCACGGTCGACCCAGCGGAGAGAATGCGAGACAAAGAGAAGCGAGTGTCAATCAAGCGGCACGACGCAAATACTATGATAAAAACTCAGCCGTAGAAAGGTACAAACGAAAAGATAATTCGGAAAAACACGAGAGCAATGACGAAAAGGAAGAAGATAAACGACGAGTACGTCCCATATCGGAATATAAAATTTCTCACATGAAGCGAGAGAAACCAGTCGACACTGCATTGGACCTAGTTACACTACCGATTCGCGAGGTAAAGCGAAATAAAGTTGATTTACTCTATGATACAGGAGCGGCTATCTCAATGATAAAAATGAAGAATTTTAAGGAAACCGCCCTAGTACACGAGGAAAAAATAAAATTGACCGGAATTACAGGACACGCCATGTCAACAATAGGAAAAGTCTACGCTACTATTATATTAAAAGATCGCGAACTAACGCACCCATTCTATGTAACGCGAGACGACTCATCGCTCGAATATGACGGAATTCTAGGAGCAGATTTTATTCAGAAGTACGTAGGCACGTGCGTTACCGTTATAAACTGATTAAAATCGAGGATAATTATTTTAAATTGCATCCACATAGAAAAATCACATTAAAGCCGAGAAGTGAAACGATTGTGCAGGTCACGGTCGATCGAAACGTGATAGGTGTGACGCAACCAGAAGAGCCGTCACCCGGTGTCTTTATCGGGAGCTGCTTAGTAGAGCCCCGCGAATCTGAATGCCCCGTAAGCATACTAAACACGACTGAGAACGAAATAAAAATGGAAGTTCCGCACATTAAAATTGAAGAACTAATAACGCCTATTGAGAAGCCTATAAATATAGTAGCAAAACAAGAAGAGACAAAAATCTGTCGTCAGGAAAAAATCCGCAGCCTCTTAAAGGTCTCTCATCTCAATGATGAAGAGAAGAGAACATTGATTTCGTTATGCGAAGGATATAGCGACGTATTTCATCTCGACGGAGAGCCACTGTCATGCACGAGCGGAGTATCGCACGAGATAACGACAAAAGCCGATACCGCAAGCATAAACGTACGCCCGTACCGACTCCCCGAGAAGCATAAACAAGAAGTAAACAAACAAATCAGTGAAATGCTAGAACAAAAAATTATACGACCTAGCAGCAGTCAATGGAACGCGCCTTTATTAGTAGTGCCTAAAAAAGCAGACGCTTCAGGCAAATCGAAACTTCGCATTGTTGTGGATTTTAGAAAATTAAATGACCGTACAATAGGAGACTCATTCCCTATACCAAATATAACGGATATACTAGATCAATTAGGAAGCGCGAAATATTTTACTACGCTGGACCTTGCATCGGGTTACCATCAGATAGCAATGGCCGAGAAAGATAAGCATAAAACTGCATTCTCTACACCCTATGGACACTACGAGTTTAACCGTATGCCATTTGGACTTAAAAATGCACCAGCAACATTCCAGCGACTAATGAATACAATACTAGCAGGCCTGCAAGGACTGCAATGCCTAGTATATTTGGACGACATTGTAATTTACGCATCCAGCCTGGAAGAGCACAATAAAAGATTAAAGGAAATATTCGATAGATTACGAAAAAATAAATTAAAGCTACAGCCAGAAAAATGCGAATTTTTACGCAAAGAAGTAATTTATTTAGGGCATATTATAACAGAGAACGGAATTTTGCCCGAACCAACGAAATTAGACGCAGTAAATAAATTCCCAGTACCAAAAAGCGTCAAGGATGTACAATCATTTATAGGACTAGCCGGATATTACCGCAAATTTATTGATAACTTCTCAAAAATTGCACGACCTTTAACAAACTTAACAAAAAAGGAAGAAAAATTTGCATGGACAACAGAACAACAAAACGCGTTTGATACACTAAAAGTTAAATTAACTACCGCACCCGTCTTGAAATATCCCGACTTCGAGCAGGAATTCATAGTAACAACGGACGCATCAGATTACGCCGTCGGAGCAGTGTTATCACAGGGCGAGGTAGGGCAAGACCGCCCGATCGCGTACGCGAGCCGTGTATTATCACGCGCCGAGAAGAATTACAGTACAACAGAAAAGGAACTACTAGCAATCGTATGGGCCGTAAAACATTTTAGACCATACCTTTACGGAACAAAATTTAAAATAATTACAGATCATAAACCATTAACATGGTTATTTAGTGTAAACGACCCGGGATCGCGATTAATCCGATGGAGATTAAAATTAGAAGAATACGATTACGTCATACTGCATAAGTCAGGTAGAGCCAACGCAAACGCAGACGCGTTGAGCCGAAATGTGATCGCCACGGTCAACGTCACAAACGAAGAGGAAGAAGAAGAAGGAGAAGAGAATACGATAGCTCCAATAAGAATTGATAATGAAGAAGAAAGAAAGGAAATCCTTTACGAGTATCACGATGCACCAATAGGAGGGCATCAAGGAATAGATCGCACCTTAAAGAGAATTCGAATGCGATATACGTTGCCAGGAATAACCGCGGATGTCGAGAAATATATCTCGAAATGTGAACTTTGCCAAAAAAATAAATTAAAAAATAGAAAAAAGGCACCTCTAATAATAACGGATACACCAGAGGGCCCATTCGAAAAATGCGCTCTTGACATAGTTGGACCACTAACTGTGACGGACAACAACAATAAATATTTACTAACGTTTCAGGATTGCCTAACGAAATTTAGTAAAGCAATACCCATACCAAATCAAGAAGCTAATACGGTCGCGAAAGAATTCACACTAAAAATAGTACTTGAACACGGAATACCTAAGAAAATATTAACAGATCAGGGAACTAACTTTGTCAGCGAAATATTTAAAAATGTGTGTCGATTATTAAAAATCGAAAAGATTCAAACGACAGCCTACCATCCAGAGAGCAACGGAGCATTAGAACGCACTCACCGAACTCTTACGGAATATTTACGTCATTATATTAACGAAGACCAGACGGACTGGGACGAGTGGATACCTTACGCAATTTTTGCATTCAATACGACTCCTCATACAGCGACAGGATATACACCATTTGAACTAATCTATGGACGTCAAGCTACCCTACCGTCAACACTAACTATCCCCCCAAAACTCACGTACTCCTACGAAGATTACGCCAAGGAATTAAGAGAACGAATACGTGCAACGAACCAGATCGCAAAGGAAAACTTGAAGGAAGAGAAGCAAAAGGCAAAAGAATATCAAGATAAAAAATCAAAGGAAATAAATTTTAAAATAGGCGATAAAGTATTATTATACAACGAGACGCTACGACGCGGACGATCGAAAAAACTCGACGCGTTATGGACAGGACCGTATATAATTTTAGAGAAAAATTCCGATGTTAATTATACAATAAAAAAGGGGCGGAGAAAGATTCTAACACACGTCAATAGACTTAAAGCCTATATAGACTATTAAAATAAAAAATAAAAAAGAGAAACTCACCAATGAGGAGAAATCCATACTGCAAAAATCCCCTCACATCGAAAAGTTTGACAGTCACTTATTAAAACATAAGCACTATAGTCCATGACATAATAATCCTTACACAATAATAAAAATACACAGAATCTTAATAACAAAAAAAAAAAAAAAAAAAAACTACATTACGCCATGGATAAAATAATTAAAGGCGACCCTCAGCGCGGGCCCGACATGCGGCCGCAAACCAAGCCGCACGACCTCGACCACGACCAAGTCCAGCGCCGGGGGCCACATCGGCATCGCGATCAGGAAGACGGCCATGACCTCGACCTCGCTCCTGAACGAAACCCAACTGTTCCGGGGCACGGTCTAGCACAGGGAAAAAACGAAGCCCACGACGAGCGTATAGTTCCATAAGGAACCGCATCCTCGCATGCGGCTCGAGAGGAGCAAGTTCCGGAGCCACTAAGCCCAGTTCGATTTCCGGAAACGAGTCCAGAATGGGCAAATCGGAACCGTAACCCATGATAAGGCTAATTGCACCGCACGACAGCAAGAGCAAAACTAAAAAGCAAAGCAGCAACGAGTCGCTGAGAACTTCGAAGGAGATGCTGACAAGACACTCCATACGAAATAAAAGACGATAAGAACCCAAAAGTAAAACTACCCGACAGACGAGCACACGTACAGACAAATACTACCGTACACTAACATCATTATCATATGTGGTTATATTACAGAGCAACGCTAGGGATAGCGCTAACAATAAGCCAAACAGAAGACCTGCGAACCAACGGACAATACGAAATCGAAAGTTTTAACCATCACCCAGGAGTATACTACGAAAAAATCGGAAATCTTTATCCATCGCAATCATCATGGAAATTAGTAATCCAGATAAACGTTACATCATTAACAAGAAGGGCAAAACAAATAAAAACTTACATACAGGAAACAGAAAACATGTGCCAGACCATTCCACTTATACACGAAGGTATGTGTCAAAGCCTTGACCAAGCAATACAGGGAAGTTACGAAAAAACAAATAAAGAAATAATAAAAATTAACTCGCTATACCAAACGTCAAAGATTCAGAAAAGAGGACTAATAGACGGATTAGGCACCGTCGCGAAAACATTATTCGGGACAATGGACGCTAACGACGAAAAATTAATTATAGAACAGTTAACACAAATACATAACGAACAACAGACGACACAACACGCCTTTAAAAACCAAATTAAAATATTAGAGGAAACGATAGGACATATCGACAATACCGAAAAAACAATAGAGAAAAACGAATACCTTCTCGCAAACATCACGAAAAAATTAAATGAACAATTATCAGCCAACGAACGCCAAAATAGCTTACATGAACGTTTTATCGTAATAAATACAATATTAACAGACTTAACACGCGATACAAAAGATATATTAGATTACCTAGTTCTAGTAAAGCAGGGAATAATACTTCCAAGACTAGTACCAATTGCGAATATAATACAAAATCTAAGAGATGCGAGCACTCAATTACCAGAAGGATTATATTTCCCATTTAGAATCAGAGAAAATAAATGGTCCGAAATTGAAAAGATCACGACAGTCAATGCGTATTGTAACGACGAGAATATATTTACAGTATTAAGATTCCCTCTAATATCGCACACGCAATACGAAATACTAAATGTAACCCCGTTACCTGTGCCAACCCATGGAAACCTGTTTGCTATAATTGAAATAAAAAATCCCCTAATCGCCATAAATACAGAAGCGCGTTCGTATATAATATTATCAAAAGACAGCTGGCGATCATGTAAAGAAACCAACAGAAAATATATATGTGAGCAAAATTTTTCAATACGTCGCGCAAACATTAACCCGATTTGCGAAACAGATATCTATGTAGAAAGTAAGCCGCAATATAAAAACTGTAATATTAAATATGTCGAATCTAATAATACCTTTTGGATACCGTTACATGATACACACTCGTGGTTGTATTCATCACCGATAAAACAATCGATAATTATTAAATGTAAAGACCACGGGCAAGTAAAGAATACGATTGAAAATACAGGAAAAATTTTATTACAAAATAATTGTGAATTAATAACTCACGAAATAACGTTAAAAACGCAAAGTATGGTAAACGAGACAAAATTAGAATCATTTTTACCTTAATATAATATCTCAGTACTAGAAGAAAAGATAAAAACAAACATGCCTCAGCAAACGGAAATAGAAAAGATTATCCAAGACCCTTCAAAATTAAGGAACTTAAAAACGAAATTGAAAAAAATAAACAGTGAGTTAGACAATAGCTCGTATTTTCAATCAGAAACCTTTATTTACCCTATGGCAACTAGCGGATCAGCTATACTGTTAACCGTAATAATCGCCATAGGAATAATAATATATATTATGCAGAAAAAAAAGCGGAGTCAACCCAAAAAACGTGTAACAGTAGAAGACGCCGACGATGAATTCCGGCTACCAAGACCAATTCGTAGAAAATATAGACATAGTACACGTTTCTAAGTCAAATTTTTCTTCTCACTACAGAAAAACTCCGTTCCTCCGTTTTTCTTTCACAACGGGGGAGGGGTGTTGTAGCCTCATTAGCTACCTTAATTGTCTTGCATATCCGCTTAGCAACAATCACGCCACGAGCGCCCGTTGCAGCGGAAATGCAAGATTGCAGAATTGGTCAATCGCGCGAGCAGCGTAAGCATCGACGATTGACGCGAGCATGACCATATATGGTCACCGCGAGGGCCTAATGCCCCACCATATCAATAATACAGAAACTATAAGTTAGGCTGCCTAATTATGGGCAGCGGGAGATTCTTACGAAAAGCACGAACGGCACGCGCGCGCTCCGCGATAAGTCGGACACCCGACACCCCGCAAACCATCCAGCGGCCGAGTGCGCGACAACGCGTGATCCGTGCACCGCGATTTGATTGTATTAAGAGGAAAAACGTTTATAATAAAGTTTGGGGAATAAAAGTGTCAGTAAAAAAGGTGAAAAGTGTTATTTGCCACCCCGCGCGTCTTCCTCCAAGTATCCTCCTCGTGGGTCCCAACCCTTCAGACGGACCGAATCCCAAAAAGTTTATCTTGTTGCACCCGCCGGTACAACACAACCAAGAAACGCAAGATCTTTCGGATTTTGTCAATGCATTCCATGGTACGAAATTCGTAAAAATGTAATGCGTGAGAACGTTTCCTTGTTTCAATACCGCTACTTTCTTTACAATAAATTTTTTTCCAATGGTGAATCCCTGCAGATCCACAAATGTTGGCACAACCATGACAAGTAATTTTTTGAGACTGTACCATATCACACAATATCTCGGTATTTTATTAAAGATATTTGCTAACGCTGCATTTTACATGATTTTGCACACAACGTTAGACAATGGACAGTATTCAATTACACGATCATGTAAGATAAGGCAATAGGCGGTAGTGCTCGCTGGCAAATTTTCTTTGCAATCAAATTCAATGCGCACGTCCACAGTAGCACTTTTGATGGACTCGTTTTGCCGCGAGCAATCAATCACTGTAAAAGGTTCTCTTTGCAGAAATGTGATCACATTAAGCAGCGTATTGTAGCAATCACGTCCATAATAAGATTTACGAAAACGTTGGTACATGTCAAACAGGATGGAGTATCTAGATTTATGAAAGTCAAGATTCAAGTCATCGTATAAAATTTAGAGTTGAGATAAAGTTTCACATCAATCAAATTACAATCGTCAAAATTAGTAGCATCTTGGGACATGATATTCTTGCGACCGCTGTGTAGTGCAAAGATAACGAATCGAGGCTTTTCTAATTGTGTTGCAGTTTTAAAAGCCCACGAATGTTTGGTTGTGCTCTGCAACAAGGAGTACTCATACAGATCCCAGGAACAAAAACTCATACTTAGATATCGCCCGCTTTCCAAAGCTCGTAGTATGGACAATTTATTGACTTCATTTAACGTAACATGTGGCATTCGCCACTGTACTTTGAACAATTCAATTTCCTGTTCCCTCGTTCTATTCGTTCCCACAATAGAATTGTTATCATAGCGTACTCGTATCAAAATTAATTTATGGCGCGCGTTAACAACCATGCGTTTGTAATCCTCGCAAAAGCCCAGCAGTAAATTAAGCGGCACGCGAAAATTGAAATAATTTTTCCACAGAGTGGACGATATGTCCCATCCGGCATTCTGCATTATCATTCTTTTGTCAAACGTAAGAAAAACATAGTTTTTTAGAGTACTAGTGATTCCAACGTTTCTGTTTCGATCAATTTCCACACCGTTGATTTCATATCGAATTTCATCAAACATGAACGCTACACAATCATTTCCAAGTTTTATTTCTGATGCATCATCGTCATAATCATCATCATTTTTTTTTCTTCACTAATCTTCCTTCAACATAGAGGAAACTTTTGCACGGCAATGTGTATATATCCTGTTGTTGTATAGGTATCCTTATTTCGTCACTACGTCCAAACGTAACGTTAGCGTATGGATTATACGAGTTAGTTTCAATCTTGATAATGCTATCGTCAAAGATCGGGTCCCCTCTAATGTTTAGAATATCAGACATCTTAGAAATTTTGTACGGTGAATCCCAGTGATCTTAAATATGCAACGTTTGATGGAGTAAGCTTCTTTTTACCAAGCAATTGGAGTAGTTTAGTAAAACGGATTCTAACTCTGGGATCTGAGGGGTGGTGCGGGGGCAGGGGGGAAATTTCACGACGCGTCTTTGCCATACTGACCGTGATGAGGTCACAGGGGGGGGAGTGGGAGGAACATTTCACGGCATGTATTTGTCGTGCTAACCACGCCTTGAAAGGAAGGGCTGATGCCACATGCCTACTCGCTCGCACGCCAATGTTCTTTTTGCCGTGCTAACTGCGTTTTGGAGGGAGCGATGTCACCTCGATTTGTGCGGGAGCAGGGGGAATTTTACGGCACGCGTCTTTGCCGTACTGACCGTGATGATGTCTCGTGGGGGAGCGGGAGGAACATTTCATGGCATGTATTTTGTCGTGCTAACCACGCCTTGAAGGAAGGGGGTGATGCCACATCGCGGCGTTAGCATAGATGACATCACTTAAGAACTGCGCTCTCACTCCTTCCCTGTATGCCTTCTTGCTCGCACGCCAACGCTCTCAATCGCCGTCTTGGAGGAGGGATGATCTCACTTCGCGATGCTAATCATAGCATAGGTGATGGAAGCGCACATGCGTTTTCTTTCTCACTCCCTCCCATATATTGCGCTCATCAGACGCTGCGATGTGGTGTGGCGATGCATCATCCTCTTTCCTCCCCATACGCACGTTTTATCCTCGCTCGCTTGCTCATGCTCTCCCACGGCTTATCTTATACTTCGTACGCCAGTGTTCTCAATTGCACGCGTTCTTATTTCTAAGGTGTTCTCAGGAATGGAAGAGAATAGGGAAAATAATAATAATAATTTGTTTGAATGTAATATATTTATTTTTTATTTTATTTATTTTAAAAAGAATATGTAAAAATGGTTTTATTAAAATATTATTTATTAAAATTATTTATCTATTTTTAACATACACAAATAATTTTATTTGTCTTTATTGGTTAAATTTTGCTTCTTATTTATTTTTAATAAGTATACAAATAATTTTGCTCTCCTACGGCTTATCTTATACTTCGCACGCGTTCTTATTTCTAAATGTTCTCAGGAATGGAAGAGAATAAGGAAAATAATAATAATTTGCTTAAATGTAATATATTTATTCTTTTTATTTTATTTATTTTAAAAGAAATACATAAAAATGGTTTTAATAAAATGTTATTAAAAATTATTTATTTATTTATTTTTAATATATGCAAATAATTTTATTTGTCTTTATTGGATAAATTTTGCTTCTTATTTATTTTTAATAAGTATACAAATAATTTTAGTTATTTTCATTAAATAAATTATTTAAATGAAAAATATCCGGTTCGCCATAATAGTAGTAAAACCACCATCCATGTAAAGTTGATTTGCACCATAAGAAGTCCAGTTCATCTCGTATTTTTTTTCGTTCTTTTTCAATTTTTATTTTTTTTGTATATTTATGAAACCTACTACCTCGAGATCTTTGATTCGTAGTTTCTGTGGATCCAAAATATATAAAGTAATTAATAATTTAAATACCAAACACACACACATACACACACACACACACACACACACACACACACCTGCGGTTCATCAAACATCAATGATGTCTCCCGAGGAATTCATCTCCTTATTTCATCTCAATTCTGTAAAAATAAGAAAATATATATTATTATTAATCAAAATAACACATGTGTACTCACATGCACATAGTTATACACGGACATACCGTTTGTGAGGTCCCATCTATCACTCTTATTTTAACGTTTTTTTCTATATCATTTACTTTTATTGTAAAATTCTGGAAAAATAAAAGAAGCATTATAATGTGTAATATAAACCCTATATATATAAATATCATAAAACAATACCTGTGTTGGTGTATATTTTAGTAATATCTCTCTCTGAAGAGACACCTGGTTTACAATTTTTTCGGTTCCACTCTAATGTGCTGTAAAGTATAAAATTTTATTTAATAAAATATTAAAAAATACATGTATTCTACTAGTGACACAAAACAATATTCAATATATTAGTATTCAGTCATTTAGTATATTCAAACAATATTAAGTATATTATAAATATACTTACTCCATTACGTGGGTATTTTACTCGTAAGTATGCCATTTTTTGTTCGTGAGACAATTTTTTAATGCACACGAGATACAAACGACGACGACGACGACAGTCCAACCCTTATGACTAACGCTAAGGAGCGCAGCCCATCATTTTATAGTAAAAAATGTACGTGATTTATCTACGAGATGTTAAATCCCACAGTCAAAAACCTTTGACAGTAGTAATTTAATACTCATCTTACAACTGAGTTCTTGGTAACAAAAGAAACTCAAGTCATTGTCACAGCTGTGACAACCACGTTGTACCACACTGAATAACTATTAGCCTCATTCGCTAAGGATAGGAAAAATAATCAAAAGTTCAATTTCAAATTACACATTTTATTATCTGAAGCATAAGCTATTAATTCACATTCAATACGTGAACTTTTATCATAAATTTTTCGCAAAATATTTACTGCATCGTTTTTATTAGTGATGCAATTCTGACGCAAGTAAGTTACAAAATGTTTATATTTGTCAGTAACATTATTCATATTCTGACACAGTGCGAAATATACATGTTCAATACAATGCTCAAGTTCAAACATAAATGATACAGTTGCAGGCTTCATGCAAATATAAGTATTGTGTAATGTTAATTTTATAATATGTTCTTCACGCAGTTTAATCTGCTGCACAATCAGTTCGTGAATCAATAATGGAGCCGTTTTTGACTGCATAAGTTCCTCGATGTCCATACGTTTCTCAATCAACGATTTTCACGTTTTATAAGGCAGAGCAATTTGATTTCCGCGGTTGTCACCCAACACCAATTCCACGTAGGATATAGATCCTGCGTTGATTCCGATATCCAACCATTTATAAGATGTAGGAGTTAGTGCAAACCTTCTCCCCAAAATGTGTGATGTGTATCGTGATGGCGTTCTGTAAATAAGATTACAGATTAATGAAATAAAACAAAAAATATTGATGATGATGATGATGATGATGATGATGATAATGATGATGATGATGTTCTATAAGTAATAAATAAAATAGAGATTTTATAAGAAACAATGAAAAAAAGTATATAAAATAATTATAGATACTTACGATTTCTCACATGCTTCGGTCTGGATCGGAATGTAGTAGTTCATTGATGTGTGTGGCAATGTTCTGTAAATAAGAAATATGGATATGTAGAAGCAAAAATATGAAAAATATAATTTAAGGAATGTATAAAAATGTATAGATAATGTATAGATACGATTTCTCGCATGCTTCGGTTTGGATTGGAACGTAGTTCGCCATTTCTCTCGTATTTTTCAAGAGTTGTCCGCTAACAATGAGCAACTAATGAGAGTAACGTTTTTAAAGTTCTTTTTATTTTATAATCCCCACCACCATATCGACATCAAATGTTGATGTCGAAATTACATATTTTATGATGAGATCATACACATATTCAAACGTAAATCTTGCAAGCGTTGACAGATGTGATGAGATCGCAGGATAGTAAAACTCAGTTTTAGACACGTTTGAATGTAATTTAATATTACAATGAAATCATATAGTATTGCAGATTTGCATTTTCAGCATAAAAGCATGCGTCAGAGTATAGCAGCTGTGATGATACCATAGGCGCTGATATCACAGATCTATAAAATTAATTTAGACACACGTTTGAATATAATTTGACATTACGATGTTGATATCACGATGAGATCATTTAATAATTTCACAAAGTCAGTGATATCAAATATACATGTGAATCTTACAAGCGCCGATTTATGACAGCTAAGAAGACTTTAGATATGTATCAAATGATACACTGTGAATAACATTTAAAGTGATGGTGTCATTATAAAATGACAAGATCGCGATGCATCCCATCAGTCTATGCAGTCAAGCACATTGTAAAAATGGAGCAAATGGAGCGCGATTTGGTGGAGCAATCCACTCGATTGAATACGCATAAAGAGTATATGGCGTGGGAGCAACGTTGTATCGAGTTCATCGAATCGCTAGATGGACGCAGCCGCAGTAAATATCCACGATTGTCAATCGGCGGAAGACAATCTGTGATCGCTTGTATCACGCGACTAGAAGGTTTGAAACAAATGATGCGGTTTGTGCAAATGGGCGCTGGATATAGTGCAGGACTCCGATGGCGTGAGATAGATACAGTTTTTGAAAGTCGTATACTGACTGGTGCTGTGATTAATTTCAAACACCTTGAACCGTATCAATTTCTAGAGGATGCGCGAGAAATTGTGCTTGAGCACGTGCAAAGTGTCATGCAGAGACATGGCAACGTAAAGATAAACGCTATTTTTAATGATGAATTTGTCGTAGGTGAGAAACGCGCTAATAAGTGTATCACAAGAAATTATGAACTCTTTCAATGCTCCGATTTGCATGAGTGGTACCAGTTACACGTCATCGAGATAATCCTAGCATCGTTGGAGGAATTCCAAGAACGCGATAGCGGATGGGCGTTGTCGCGTATACTAAATTTAACAATAAATATAAACAAATATAACCCTTTGCATGCAGGATGCAACATCCAGTTACCAAGTAAAATTATGATGAAGAAAGCGGTAGTTAATGTAAAATCAAATGACAATGCATGTTTTGCATGGTCAGTGGTGGCCAGTCTGCATCCTGCTGAAAGGAATACAGATCGAGAATCTTCATATCCACATTATTCTACGGTATTAAATCTGAAAGGCATTGAGTTTCCAATGACACTGCCACAAATTAAAAAGTTAGAAATTCTCAACAAAATCTTCATTAATCTATACTGCATCGAGGAGAAGAAATTATCTATTTTTCCTATACGACTCACCGAACGAAAAATGGACAAACATATAAATCTGCTATACGTGCAGGATGACAATGTGGAACATTTTGCGTTGATAAAGAGTATGTCCCGTCTCATGAGTACACAACTCAGTAAGAAAAAGAATAAGAAGTTCTTTTGTGATCGGTGTGTATATATTTCGGAAAAATACAAAAATATGTATATATAAATATATTTTTTCTAATTTCTCAAAAATAAATTATATTTCAGATGTCTACATTATTTTAGTTCAAACGACAAGTTGGAAATTCACACAATGGACTGTGGAAAGATAAACGATTGCGCTATCATATTACCAAGCGAAGATGACAAATGGCTGAGCTTTAAAAATTACTGTCGAAAGGAACGAATGCCGTTTATCGTATACGCCGATTTGGAATGCATCCTGGAGAAGACTGAGGATGAGAAAAATTACCAGCATCATCGAGTATTTAGCATAGCATATTATGTACACTGTGCGTATGACAATTCGCTATCAATGTATCGGTTTCATCGCGATAAGAATTGTATCGCGTGGTTCGTCGAGCAACTTAAAGATTTAGCACAAATTGTAAATAATATTCTGTCGGTTAATGTTCCCATGGATTTAACACAAGAACATTGGAAAAAATTTAACAACGCTACACACTGCCACATTTGTGAAAAACCATTTACGAATGAAATAGAATGGGTACGCGATCATTGTCATTTAACCGGTCGATTCAGAGGTGCAGCGCATTCAAATTGCAATTTAAATTACAAAGATTCGCATTATATTCCTATAGTTTTCCATAACTTATCTGGCTACGACGTGCATTTTATCATCAAGGAAATAGCTACAGCATATGAAGGACGAATAGATTTACTTCCGATAACAAAAGAAAAATATATTTCGTTTACAAAAAATGATCAGAAAAATTGCATAAAATTAAGATTTATCGATTCTTTCAAATTTCTCGCATCTAGTCTCGATAAATTGGCATCTTTTCTTAGTCAAGATAAGCTATGCATAATGCAACGGGAATATAGTAATTTATCAACAGAAAATTTCGATCTGTTAACACGAAAAGGTGTCTTCCCATACGAGTATGTTGACTGTGTGGAAAAATTGGAAGAGTCATGTTTGCCACCGCGCGAATTATTTTACAGTTCATTGACGGGTGACACAGTATCCGAGAGCGATTACGCGCATGCTGTCAACGTGTGGCAGCGGTTCTGCATCCGAACGCTCGGAGATTATAGCGATTTATACTTGAAAACTGACGTACTGTTGTTGGCTGATATCTTTGAGAATTTTCGCGATAGTTGCATCGCGAGTTATGGACTCGATCCCGCGTATTATTATACTTTACCCGGTTTTACGTGGGATGCAATGTTGAAATATACACATGTAAATTTCGAACTGCTAACAGACATTGATGATCATGTTCATCGAACGTGGCACACGTGGTGGTCTGAGTCAATGTTCAAACAGGTACGCACAGGCCAACAACAAGTACATGAAGTCATACGATCCATCGAAATCATCATCGTACCTGATGTACTTTGATGTAAACAACTTGTATGGTTGGGCAATGTGTCAGCCATTACCATACAAAGATTTTCGATGGGTAGATGACGTAACAAATTTTAATTTTATGGACATCGCGCTAGATTCTCCAACAGGTTACATTCTTGAAATAGACTTACAAGAATATCCACAACATTTACATGATGCGCACATTGACCTACCGTTCTGTCCAATGCGTGATAAACCGCCCGGCAAGTGGCAGGACAAGCTCCTCGCAACCTTATACGATAAGAAATGTTACGTCATACATTATCGTAACCTGCAGCAGTGTATTCGTCACGGCCTTCGAATAACAAAAATACATCGCATATTACAGTTTGCACAATCACCATGGCTTCGCGATTATATTCAGTTAAATACAGATTTCAGAACATGCGCCTAAAACAATTTCGAAAAAAATTTATACAAATTAATGAACAACGCGGTATTTGGCAAAACCATGGAGAACGTGCGCAATCACGTCGATGTGCGACTTGTGACAAAATGGAAAGGCAGATACGGCGCGGAGGCAATGATCGCTATGCCAAATTTCCACAGTCGTAGTGTCTTTTCAGAGAATTTGGTTGCAATTCAAATGCGTAAACTTGAGGTGAAATTTGACAAACCAATCTATGTGGGTATGTGCATCCTTGACATATCTAAAACATGTTTGTATGAATTTCATTATGAATACATGGCGCCGATGTTTCGCGAGAAATGTAAAATTATATATACTGATACGGATAGCTTAATATATAATATTGAATGTGATGACGTATACGAAATTATAAAGCGCGATATTAATAAATTTGACACGAGTGATTACGCGGTTGATAATGCATACGGTATTCCGTTTGCTAATAAAAAAGTGCCAGGTTTAATGAAGGATGAAAACAATGGTACGATCATGACCGAATTCGTAGGGCTTAGAGCAAAGATGTATGCCTTGCGCGTTGATGGTAAAAACGACACGAAGAAAGTCAAAGGAATCAAGAGCAACGTTGTGGCAAAATCGATAACTTTCGATGATTACACGCGATGTTTACATGATGAGATTGAAATGACACGACAGCAGTCAAGTATTAGATCGAAATTGCATGAGGTGTATACTACATCCGAAACGAAAATTGCTCTTAGTCCGTATGACAATAAGCGATATATTATGTCAGATTCTATTGACACGTTGCCTTGGGGACATTATAAAATACCAATGTAAATAAAACACTTAATTTGTATAATATATGTATATTTGTGTAATTGTAATAAAAATTACAAATATCTTGTAAATAAGTAATACATTTTTTACAATACATTATCCTTGTGTATCCACGAATTGTATGAATTATCAAATCCCAGCCATTTCACATAAACCTCATCCCCTCTTTTGCGTAAAATTTTTTCAACAAGATACAAGTTAGAATTACTGACTCGCTGAAGCTCATATTCGTAAAATCCACCGCTGATATGTTTTCCACAGGAATCCTTCAATAAATACGTCACGGGATTAGTTCTGTGCACTTTGGCAATTTTAAATATCTCCGTAGTCCAATTCGGTGTATAACCTTTATCAAAAATGGTCTTAAATTTGCTCACGCGTACCGATTCACCCACTTTGAACCGTGCGGGTGCAGCAATTTTTATGCGACTATACAGTGGATAAGAGTTTTTCGGCAATCGCAGGGGTAACATTGATAGGTCGCATACCAATAGTACGATGCCTTCGCGAGTTGTATTCTAATACGAGACGTGGTAACAAATCGATCCATTTATAATTTCCATTAAGCGTAAACTGCTTCCACATGTCGTTCTTTAATGAACGGTTGAACCGTTCAATGACTGATGCCTTCATTACGGAATATGTTGAATAATGATTGATATCATGTTTTTTCAATAGTTTCTGTACCGTGGCGTTGTAAAATTCTTTTCCTCTGTCAGTCTGCAAATTTTTTGGACATCTTTCATCGTCTCGTATTATCTTTGCAATCGCATTAGCCACTTCATTGCCACTCTTGGCCTTGAGAGGCACAGCCCATGCATACTTGCTCAATACATCGATAACGGTGAGTATGTAATGGTAACCTCGGTTAAATCTGATATAAGGTCGCATCTCAACCACATCCGCTTACCACAGGTCATAGTATCCGCGAACAATGACATGCTTTCTCGGAAAATTTCTTCTCGCTGGAGCATGAAGTTCCTCCACTAACAGCTGCTTTTCGGAATTGTTCATGTTTGATTCACAAATGATGGAGAGATCTAATGTATCGTTTTTTCTACTCTGCGCTATGAGTCACTGTATCGAGTTGTCTTTGAATTTTGTTAAGCATAATCTCCACCTTATTTTGGAGAGTAACAATCTTCCTCTCGATTTCGTCCTGGTGATCTTTCAAAGTTTGTATGCTCTGTTGTACATATCGTTTATTAGCAGCATCGCCATCATCTACAGGTAACGCTACGTGACGAATCTTGCATAACTTTGCATCAAAATTGGCGTTGACCTTGCAAAGAGCATTATCGCGGACGTAACTTCTTATTAATCCGTTCCATTTGTAATACGATTCCGTTCCGCTACTTCCGAGCGATATCCCAAACTTATTGATTGACATTTCAACGTTGACTAAAATAATATGAATAACACGACTCAATTTATAATTAAATCAGCTTCGCGAAGTTCCTCGATAAGCGACAGGATCTCGTTATCGTGAGCGTTGTGTCCGGCTTCGCGTGAGACATCGAGCAATCGAAGACGATCGACGAATTCGTTCGGATCGTTCCAATGAACGTAATCAATCTTGTTGTCGTTTAACGTAACGTTGTTCGGTATACCTCGTTCAACTTTATCTAGTGCTAACATGGGTGAGATTATATTTTTATACTTGTGCCCTTTGTTACCTAGTATTGGATTACATTCAACATGGTCTCGCCTATGTGCGTTTGTAGTTAATATGATATCCTTATACTTCTCTACATCGTCATTCGTGTAGATAGCGTTGGGTATTTTCATGAAAATTAACTCGTACAGACCTTGAGTACCCTTGTATCTTTTACCGTCTATGGATATATCATCGTTCTTGTGCAAGTCGATACGTTTGTTACCAAGCATCGTTCCGGTCTTGTTGAAGTAAACTCCGTAAACATTATCTACGTTGACCGT
Source organism: Solenopsis invicta (assembly GCF_016802725.1). NCBI lineage: Eukaryota > Metazoa > Arthropoda > Insecta > Hymenoptera > Formicidae > Solenopsis > Solenopsis invicta. The sequence continues at coordinate 959,911 of NC_052675.1, read as the reverse complement.
TTTTTTACCGCTCATAACAGCTCCCATATATTTTTGTCCCAATGGACCATAATGTATTTGTAATTTTTTTTGCCCCTCAGACGTCTCTAACTGTTGTCGAACGGACATCACAAGCGGCTCATCGGTGATTTCAAAAACCTCTTCAACGGAGGGTGCATGATTCTGCAATAAATCGCTATCTTGTAAGATATGTGATGCTTTATTAAAATTAATTGATCCAGTTTGCAATTTAATCGGAGTAGAAGTCATTATTGAATTGTTAAACGAAATGTTCGACCGTTTTCGTTTTGGTTCCACGTATTCATCATCTCCCGAAAAGAATGCTTCACTCTCAGCCTGTTGAGACCCATTTTCAATGGTATTTTCAACTCCAACTGTATTTTCAACAATCTGTTTTAGAAGTTCAATGATTGGCTTAAAATGTCTTTCCAATGCAATATCTTCTTCCATTTTACCCGTTTTTAATGCGCGATATTTTTTGCGAATTGTGTTACTTGTTTTTACAATCTGTTTAGCTATCTTCTCGCGATCTATGTTACTATCCATGTTGAACATTCAACGTATCGACAACAACTAATCATTCTACGGTATTGCAAAGTCGTTAAATCCTTTTCTATATCTTCCATCGGCAAGCGCGCTGTCCTTGTCTATCACTAGAAATCCATATTTTTGTTGCCAACAAGTCTGGCATAAATCGCAAAAATCCTCGTAAGACATGTCAGTGTTTACATGATCGTTGTATATATGCTTCACATTGGTGCCATCCTGTTTGAACATAATTAACAAATTCGCGTTGTCACGTATAAGATGCTTCGGTATCTTGGCATACGTCTGACAGAGATAGAAGCAGTCAACGTTAGCATGCCGACCCATTGCAAAGTACTCTTTTATCGTATCTTGCTTGTCGCATGCTACATCATCAAAGATAAAGATGGAATTCGGAAGCGCTTCGCTTGGAGGAATGACGTTGCTGTTGTTGGAGAATGCAAAATATCCAACTTCTTCAATCGGTGTTAATAAGTCTTCCAGATATCGATATTTCGGCTGCTGAAGCGATTTCGAGAACACATACACGTTCTCAAAACGTACACCGTGCGGGTTTTCCAGCATGCTTATCAACACGTTTGTCTTGCCACAATTTGACGGACCGCAAATGATGCCACGTATAGAAATCGGTAGCATATTTCCATATCTGCGTGTTTTTATTTCGTGTGTTAACTTATCATCAAAATTAATTACTCTAATTGCCTGCGGTTGCCGCACAAACGGCATATTTTCTTTCCCTCTACGGTAACAATAAACTGAAAAATTTCTATTGCGGCTAGCTTCTATTTATAGAGGCGCGTAGAGTGAAATCGCTCAGTATGCAAAATGTTTCTTATCGTGTCAGATATCTGTGATGTACACAGTTTGACCAGCGAACAGTTAAAATATATACCAAAAGTTGTTTTGCTACAAAAGTTTCACAATTACATCCATCATTTATGGGACAAATTGCCCAAACATATAAAAACAGATTCGGAGGTTCAACAGTACCGTCGGTGTTTCAAACATTATAATTTACCGTCTCAGCATACGCATATAGACGGTCCGGCACCGTTGAGAAAGAATTGCTGCGAATGCCTGCGAAAAGCTGCGGTTTGTTAAATCGCGCGATTAATGCACTTCCTTTCGAATTACATATCCCCTGTTATCAGTATTGCGGTCCAGGAACACGTTTAGAAGAGCGATTGGCTCGAGGTGACCGAGGCATCGATCCATTGGATGCGGCGTGTCGTGAGCATGATATAGCCTATTCGCACAGCAACGATCTCGCGAAAAGACACGTGGCTGATAATATACTTGCCTCGAAAGCACGGAAACGCATTACAGCGAGAGATTCAAATCTCGGAGAGAAAGCTGCTGCGGCAGCAGTTTGGGCGGCTATGAAAACCAAGATGAAAATCGGTATGGGTCTGAAATCAAAGAAGAAGAAGAAGAAGAAGACAACGGGCAAGCGGATACTTTCGGTAGCAAAACGTGGTGGTATCCTACCCGTCCTGCCATTGTTGGGAGTTCTCGGGTCATTGGTTGGAGGAGCGGCTGGAGTAGCAAAGGCCGTAAATGATAACAAAGCGGCACAGCATCAACTGGAGGAATTAAAACGTCATAATCGTATCATGGAAGGTCATGGAGTTTATCTCGCTCCGTATAAGCGCGGCCGAGGAGTATCAAGAAGAAAAAAAAAAATGTCGATGAAACATTAAAAATGCCAAAAGGTGTTACTACAAACCTTGAATTACTTCAACTAGCAAAACGTATGCGCATTCCACATTTCCGAGGAATTTTTATGCGTATTTCATTACGAACGGGGGGAGCACGCCGAAACGAGAGCGGTATCATGAATTTGGAAGTGTCGAAAGACCGGGTACTTATTGGATGGCGTACGCAAAGAGGGGGAATAATGCTATATATTTCGACAGTTTTGGTAATCTTCGACCACCACAAGAATTGGTGCGATACTCTAACAGTGATGTGACACGTATCGAGTACAATCACACGCGTTATCAACGTTACAATCAAAGCAACTGTGGTCAACTATGCCTACGTTTTCTACAATTGGTTGACAATCAATTTAAAGATCAACATTTCGCTATTTAACTCAGTATACAACATGACACTGACGTTTACGTTAACCGGCAAAAGTAACGTCCTCGCGGTAAGCTACTTACCAGCTGTAGATTTAAGCGATGATGATTACGAGCTCGGTCTGACAGATTTTGAAACCTATAATACGATACCTAATATAAATTCCTCAAATAACAAATTTTACTATGACAAAGACGACAAGGAAATTATCATTCCCGAAGGATCGTACGAACTGCGTGACATTGACAAGTATCTGAGACATGCTATTTCTCATGTCTCAAACGATATTACTAGGAAGAAGTTGCTTCATAAAGAGATCGATGAAGACGAGGGTAACGAGATTATGATTCGCGCCAACAATAATACTCTGAAGAGCAAGATCAAGTGCTCTTATCGAATAAATTTTAGCAAATCCGACAACATTGGATCGCTGTTGGGATTTTCCTCAAATCGTATGCATGAACCTCGACATCGCACGAATCAGACTTATCTATAAATATAATCAATGTAAACATTATTCGCATAGAATGTAACCTGACCGCTGGTGCGTATAGCAACGACAAGTGCGTGCATACGATACATGAATTTTCACCAAGGTGTTCCTCCCGGGTATAAAATCTCGGAAACGCCTGTACAGATCATTTACCTTCCGATCATCGTACGGAACAAAACTGATTTGACTATTCGCATTGTGGATCAAAACGGTCGATTAATTGATTTCCGCGGAGAGGAGATTACTGTTAGATTGCACGTACGAAGACGATAACGTGAGAAGCTCGTGCAGAATGAGCAAGAGCGAGACACAATTTGCAACAAGAAGATCACAACAATCAAGAAGACAGCAATCAAGAATATCCAATTGCTTGGTAAAGAGAAACTTACTCCATCAAACGTTGCATATTTGAGATCACTGGGATTCACCGTACAAAATTTCTGAGATGTCTGATATTCTAAACATTGGAGGTGACCCGATCTTTGACGATAGCATTGTCAAGATTGAAACTCACTCGTATAATCGATACGCTAACACTACATTTGGACATAGTGATGAAATAAGGATACCTATACAACAACAGGATTTATACACATTGCCGTGCGAAAGTTTTCTCTATGTCGAAGGAAGATTAGTAAAGAAAAAAGAATGATGATGATGACGATGATGCATCAAAAATAAAACTTGGAAATAATTGTGTAGCGTTCATGTTTGATCAAATTCGATATGAAATCAACGGTGTGGAAATTGATCGCAACAGAAACGTTCGAATCACTAGTACTCTAAAGAACTATGTATCTCTTACGTTTGACAAAGGAATTATAATGCAGAATGCCGGATGGGACATGTCGTCCACTCTGTGGGAAAATTATTTCAATTTTTGCGTGCTGCTAAATTTACTGCTGGGCTTTTGCGAGGATTACAAACGCATGGTTGTTAATGCACGCCATAAATTAATTTTGATACGAGCGCGCAATGATAACAATTCTATTGTGGGAACGAATAGAACGACGGAACCGGAAATTGAATTGTTCAAAGTACAGTGGCGAATGCCACATGTTACGTTAAATGAAGTCAATAAATTGTCCATACTACGAGCTTTGGAAAGCGGACGATATTTAAGTATGAGTTTTCGTTCCTGGGATCTGTATGATTACCCCTTATTGCAGAGCACAACCAAACATTCATGGGCTGTTAAAACTTCAATACAATTAGAAAAGCCTCGATTCGTTATCTTTGCACTACAGACCGGTCGCAAGAATATCATGTCTCAAGATGCTACCATTTTTTGACGATTGTAATTTGATCAATGTGAAACTTTATCTCAACTCTGAATTTTATCCGTACGATGACTTGAATCTAGACTTTTGTAAATCTAGATACTCCATCCTGTTTGAGATGTACCAACGTTTTCGTAAATCTTATTATTGACGTGATTGCTACGATACGCTGCTTAACGTGGTCACATTTCTGCAAAGAGGAACTTTTACAGTGATTGATTTCTCGCGGCAAAACGAGTCCATCAAAAGTGCTACTGTGGACGTGCGCATTGAATTTGATTGCAAAGAAAATTTGCCAGCGAGCACTATCGCCTATTGCCTTATCTTACATGATCGTGTAATTGAATATTGTCCATTGTCTAACGTTGTGCGCAAAATCATGTAAAATGCAGCGTTAGCAAATATCTTTAATAAAATACCGAGATATTTTTTGATATGGTACAGTCTCAAAAAATTACTTGCCATGGTTGTGCCAACATTTGTGGATCTTCAAGGATTCACCATTGGAAAAAAATTTATTGTAAAGGAAGTAGCGGTATTGAAACAAGGAAACGTTCTCACGCATTACATTTTTACGAATTCCGTGCCATGGAATGCATTGACAAAATCCGAAAGATCTTGCGTTTCTTGGTTGACTGCTTATCACCATGGATTACCATGGAAGATGGAATAGTTCAGTACCCGAAAGCGAAGCACCTGATTTCAACAGCTGTATATGATAAAAACGATGATGAAGCTATCGTATACGTTAAAGGGCATGAAAAACGAGAATGGTTGAAGAATATACTTGATGTCAATGTAAGAAATAATGTTATCATCGAGACCGTGGATGCTGATTACGAAGACATTGAATCTTTAAATAATTTGGATACTGCGAACACTATACGATGTGCAAAACATATTAAGAATTGTGCTATGCAGAATGTATTTAAATTATACAATTATTGGTTACAATATCAAAAAGATGCTTTAAAATAAAAAATGTATAAACGTTTTTATGGTTTATTTTTTTATCTCTCCCTGTAATACATAATTCGTAGACGTTAGACGTTTGATAATAGTATGGTTGAACCGTCAACCATACTATTATTGAACGTCTAACGTACTACACTCGAACGTCAGTAGTACAATGTAGTAGTATGATCGTCAACCATACTATTATCAAACGTCTAACGTACTACACTCGAACGTCTGTAGTACAATGTAGTAGTATGATAGACGTACGATGTACAATAGACGTATGGTAGACGTATGGTCGCTGTACGATAGACGTACGGTAGACGTACGACAGACGTATGGTAGACGTAGACCTAGACGTCTAATAGATGTTTGATATCGGTTCAATAGACATATGATGCACGTTCAATAGTGCGATCATGTTATAAAAAGTGTTTAATATGCAACGGTCACTTGGTGTAAGACACTGTCATACCTCTTGATAAAACGTGTCTCTTGTGTTATCGAAAATTTAAGCTGCATGGTAAGATAAAAAATTGCTTAGAGGTATTCTCATTTTACTATGAAAACAATGAGGTGAATGTCTTGAAGATAAATCACGTACATTTTGATTGAAAAATAAATTGGCTCTGCTCGCATCAATCTGTCACTCAGTCAGTCTGTCAATCTGCCACCATGAACTGCGATGAAAGTCAACAGTATTTCACGCCTTCAAAATGGTACACATGTATGCGTTCTCATTGGGCGAGAGAACGCAACCATTTGCTCGGGAGAAATGAACAAACAGGGTTGGGTAAGTTAATAAACTTTTAACTAAATTAAGTTAAAGTTGATGGCACATAAAATTAATTTAGTTACGTTAAAAGTTATATGAATAAAAATTAACACAGTTAAAGTTATATTAAGCACTAAAAATTTATTTTACAAGAAGTGAGGATGATACTGATGTATTATACTGTCATTTATAAGACAGATAAAAATTAACGTAAAAAAAGTTAATTTTAACTTTTCGCTTATTTTTTAACTTTTTAACTAGTTACTACTCAAGCCTGTGTACAAATTGTTCAAACCTCGATCAGGGAGCTTCCTCGAGTGGTTGTAGAATTGATAGTTGCACCACATTTCCGTAGAGGGTCACCATTATGGTGGCAAGCAGCAGATCCGGAGGTGGAAGAATACAATCGATCCCACTTTATGCCTTATTCTCTCCGGATCGAAGTAAACATCATTAGTGGTCATCGTGTGGTACGGATTGTACCACCGCGCTTTTAAGGTAAGTTCTCCTTCTCTCTCCATAATTTCCTTACTGCGCTTTATAATCTATTAGTTTATTTTATCGCTTATCCTAATGACTAGGAGAAGGACAAAGCAGAAAAAGGACAAGGAGGATAACGTTGCCATGTCACGCATAACACAATTTATGTTTTATCAATTTATCTTATATATTTTTTCATATCATTTTTTATATAATTTTTTAGTCTCTTATTTTGAATAATTTTTTCCATTTTCTTATATTTTTTAAATATTTAATTATTTGTGTATATTAAAAATAAAATAAATAATTTTAATAAATAATCTGTTAATAAAACCATTTTTATATATTCTTTTTAAAATAAATAAAATGAAAAAAATATATTACATTCAAACAAATTATTATTATTATTTTCCCTATTCTCTTCCATGCCTGAGAACCCCTTAGAAATAAGAACGCGTGCGATTGAGAACATTGGCGTGCGAAGTATAAAATAACCCGTGGGAGAGCATGAGCAAGCGAGCGAGGATAAAACGTGCGTGTGGGGGGGAAGGAGGATGATGCATCGGCACACCGCATCGCAGCCTCTGATGAGCGCAATATATGGGAGGGAGCGAGAAAGAAAACACATGTGTGCTTCCATCACCTATGCTATGATAAGCATCGCGAGGTGGCATCACCCCTCCAAGACGGCGATTGAGAGCGTTGGCGTGCAAGCAAAAAGGTATACAGGGAAGGAGTGAGAGCGCAGTGCTTACGTAATGTCATCTATGCTAACGCCGCGAGGTCGCATCACCTCCTCCCTTCAAGGCGTGGTTAGAATGACAAAATACATGCCATGAAATGTTTCTCCCGCTCCCCCCACGTGACATCATCACGGTCAGTACGGCAAAGACTCGTTGTGAAATTCTCCCTGTCCCCGCACAAATCGAGGTGACATCACCCACTCCAAAACGCAGTTAGCACGGCAAAAAGAACATTGGCGTGCGAGCGAGTAGGCATGTGGCATCACCCCCTCCCTTCAAGGCGTGGTTACCACGACAAATACATGCCGTGAGATGTTCCTCCCGCTCCCCCCACGTGACATCATCACGGTCAGTACGGCAAAGACGCGTCGTGAAATTTCCCCCCTGCCCCCGCACCACCCTCAGATCCCATAATTAGAATCCGCCTTACTATACTACTAATTAGATATTTTTGATTGCTGTCTTTTTGATTGTTGTGATCTTCTTGTTGCAAATTGTGTCTCGCTCTTGCTCATTCAGCACGAGCTTATCGTGATCACGTTATCGTCTTTGTACGTGCAATCTAACAGTAATCTCCGCGGAAATTAATTAATCGACCGTTTTGATCCCCAATGAGAATAGTCAAGTCAGTAATGCTCCGTACGACGATCGGAAGATAAATGATCTGTGCAGGCGTTTCCAAGATTTTATACCGGGGAAGAACACTCGGTGAAAATTCATGTATCGTAGGCATGCACTTGTCGCTGCTATACGCACCAGCGGTTGGGTTACATTCTATGCGAATAATGTTTACATTGATTATATTTATAGGTAAGTCTGATTTGTGCCATTGTCAAGGTTCAAGCATACGATTTGAGGAAAATCCCAACAGCGATCCAATGTTGTCGGATTTGGTAAAATTTATTTGATAAGAGCACTTGATCCTGCTTTTCATAGTATTATTGTTGGCGCGAATCATAATCTCGTTAGCCTCGTCTTCATCGATCTCTTTATGAAGCAACTTCTTCCTAGTAACATCGTTTGGGACTCGAGATATTGCATGTCTTAGATACTTGTCAATGTTACGCAGTTCGTACAATCCTTTGGGAATGATAATTTTCTTGTCGTCTTTGTCATAGTAAAATTTGTTATTCGAGGAATTTGTATTAGATATCGTATTGTAGGTTTCAAAGTCTGTCAGACCGAGCTCGTAATCACCTTTGATTAAATCTACAGCTGGAAAGTAGCTTACCGCGAGGATGTAACTTTTGCCGGTTAACGTAAACGTCAGTGACATGTTGTATACTGAGTTAAATAGCAAAATGTTGATCTTTAAATTGATTGTCAACCAATTGTAGAAAACGTAGCCATAGTTGACTACAGTTGCTTTGATTGTAACGTTGATAACGCGCGTGATTGTACTTGATACGTGTCACATCACTATTAAAGTGTCGCACCAATTCTTGTGGTGGTCGAAGATTACAAAAACTGTCGAAATATATAGCACGATTTCCCCTCTATGCGTACGCCACCCAATGAGTACCCGGTCCTTCGACATTGTCCAAATTCGTGATACCGCTCTCGTTTCGGCGTGCTCCCCCCGCCCCGTTGGTAATAAAGAACGCATAAAAATTCCTCGGAAATGTTGAATGTGCATACGTTTTGCTAGTTGAAGTAATTCAAGGTTTGTAATAACACCTTTTGGCATTTTTAATGTTTTATCGAGATTTTTTTTTTCTTCTTGATACTCTTCGGCCGCCCTTATACGAAGCGAGATAAGCTCCATGACTTTCCATGATACGATTATGACGTTTTAATTCCTCCAGTTGACGCTGTGCCGCTTTGTTATCATTTACAGCCTTCGCTACTCCAGCCGCTCTACCAACCAATGACCCGAGAACTCTCAACAATGGCAGGACGGATAGGATACCACCACGTTTTGCTACCGGAAGTATCCGCTTGCGCATTGTCTTCTTCTTCTTTGATTTCTCTTCTCAGATCCATACTGATTTTCATCTTGGATTTCATAGCCGCCCAAACTGCTGTCGCAGCAGCTTTCTCTCCGAGACTTAAATCTCTTGCTGTAATGCGTTTCCGTGCTTTCGAGGCGAGTATATTATCAGCCACGTGTCTTTTCGCAAGATCGTTGCTGTGCGAATAGTCTATACTCTCGACACGCCGCATCCAATGGATTGATGCCTCGGTCACCTCGAGCCAATCGCTCTTCTAAACGTGTTCCTGGACCGCAATACTGATAACCGGGGATATGTAATTGGAAAGGAAGTGCATTAATGGCGCGATTTAACAAACCGCAGCCTTTTGCAGGCATTCGCAGCAATTCGTTTTCAACAGTGCCGGACCGTTTATATGCGTATGCTGAGACGGTAAATTATAATGTATGAAACACCAAAGGTACTGTTGAACCACCAAATCTGTTTTTATATGTTTGGGCAATTTGTCCCATAAATGATCGATATAATTGTGAAACTTTTGTAGAAAGAAAAAACTGTTGGTATATATTTCAACTGTTCGCTAGTCAAACTGTGTACATCACAGATATCTGACACAATAAGAAATATTTTGCATACTGAGCGATTACACTCTACGCGCCTCTATAAATAGAAGCTACCCGCAATAGATATTCTTCAGTTTATTGTTACCGTAGAGGGAAAGAAAATATGCGGTTTGTGCAGCAACCGCAGGCAATCAGAGTAATTAATTTTGATGATAAAGTAACATCCGAAATAAAAACACCCAGACATGGAAATATGCTACCAATTTCTATACGTGGCATCATTTGCGGCCCGTCAAATTGTGGCAAGACAAACGTGTTGATAAGCATGCTGGAAAACCCGCACGGTGTACGTTTTGAGAACGTGTATGTGTTCTCGAAATCGCTTCAGCAGCCAAAATATCGATATCTGGAAAACTTATTAACGCCGATTGAAAAAGTTGGGTATTTTGCATTCTCCAACAACAGCAATGTCATTTCTCCGAGCAAAGCGCTTCCGAATTCCATCTTTATGTTTGATGATGTAGTATACCCTATGATCAGAAAGTACCGGGAATTTTTTATTTAAAAGTACCGCGCATGCGGAAACCGGTTTATTTTTTTTTCTTATGTTGGTACGACCTTAAGGCGCACATCTGTCAGGTTTTAGTGCCATCCGATCATTAGTGTCTGTCTGGCGTTTGTTTACATTAGTCAACTTTTTTCATTTTGCCGCATTTTACCATGAATAATTTTGTTGAATAAAGAGTTTGTTTGAAATTTTGTGTTGCGAACGAAATTTCGTGTGCCGATGCACTGAAAATGTTGCAAAAAGCATTTTGCGAATCTGCTCTATCAAAAACAAGAGCATACGAGTGGTATAAAGACTTTAAAAGTGGTCGTACAGTGGTGGAAGATTTCCCTCGTTCCGGACGTCCATCGACGTCGAACACCGATGAAAACGTGAAGAAAGTGAAAGAAATTGAAAATCGTCATACCAGCTTAAGAGAGATGTCTAGTGAACTTGGCATTGCATATGGAACGGCACAGCATATTGTGGTTGATGTTTTGGGTATGGAAATGTGGGCCGACAATTCTTGGATTTTGCATGATGATAACGCACCATCGTACCGAGCCCGAATTGTACTGAATTATTTGACCAAACATCAAGTAAATACCATCAAGCAAGCACCGTATTCACCTGATATGGCCCCGTGCGACTTTTTTTTGTTCCCCAAGTTGAAGTTGCCACTTCGTGGAAAGAGATTTCAGTCGATCGAGGAGATCAAAGAGAATGCGACGAGGGAACTAAAGGCCATCCCTTCGTCGGCCTACCAAGGATGCATGGAGGACTGGGTCAAGCGTCGGCACATGTGTGTTGCTTTAGATGGATCATATTTTGAAGGAGATAAAATAAATTTGCCTGAAATTTAACTCTATTTTGTTTTATTTAAAAATTCCCGGTACTTTCTGATCATAGGGTACGACAAGCAAGATACGATAAGAGAGTACTTTGCAAAGGGTCGATGTGCTAACGTTGACTGCTTCTATCTCTGTCAGACGTATGCCAAGATACCGAAGCATCTTATACGTGACAACGCGAATTTGTTATTTATGTTCAAACAAGGTTTCACCAATCTGAAGCATGTATACAACGATCATGTAAACACTGACATGTGTTATAAGGATTTTTGCGATTTATGCCAGATTTGTTGGCAACAAATATGGATTGTTAACCGAGAGGGTTTCCGGATGATGCCACGCGCGTGTTGGGCACTTTGCCGACGTTTTGCAAACATTGCAGCTTGCATCATCAGGGCTGAGAGTTCCGATATTGAGCTCTCTTCGGTTGTTGTAGTCCTTATATATCCCCGTTGCGCTCGGTGGGGTTTGGGGTGGGGTGGTTGACTTGGTCAGCCAATCGGAGCGTTTTGATTGACTGGCCGGTAAATTAAAAAACCCGGGAAAACGGTATGCCAAATAGGATTTACTTGAAGGCCTTTGTCGCGGTTGAGGTTGTCAGGATGTTTTAAGATTTCCAGACCTTCCCGATATTTTCTGGCGAAGTAGCCTTGTGACGGGGCCAACATGGTAGACTTATCATACTGTACGGCATGTCCAGTCTCCATCCAATGTTCCGCCAAAGCTGATTGTGAAAAGTGGCTGTATTTGGCACACCTCTGGTGTTGCATGATCCATGTACTGATTTTTCTCCCGGTTTCTCCTATGTACACTTTTCTGCAGACGCAAGATGTCTTGTACACACCTGGAATTTCCAGGCTTGGTCTTTGATCCTTGGAGTTAGGGAGTAATTGAGCAATTTTCTTCCGGGGTTTGAAGATTACTCTGATGTTATGCTTACTCAAAAGTCTGCCTATGCGCTCTGTTGTACCTTGAAGATACGGAAGGATCACCGTCATTTTCTTTTTTCTTTCTTTATCCAGATTTTTGGTGTCGTTGGGACTGGAGATCTTGTTCTTCAATCTCTTAGTTATCTGATTAATGTTCTTGCTGTTGTACCCATTCCTAGTCAAGATCTGATTAAGATATTGTAACTCCTTATCCAGGAACGTTGGTTCAGAAATTGTGAGGGTTCTGTATACCAATGAGTTGATAACTGAATTCTTTTGTGAAGGATGGTGATTGGAGGTTGCGTGAAGATATCGGAGCTCTTAGACCTGATGATGCAAGCAGCAATGTTTGCGAAACGTCGGCAAAGTGCCCAACACGCACGTGGCATCTATCCTGAAACCCACTCGGTTAACAATCCATATTTTTGTTGCCAACAAATCTGGTATAAATCGCAAAAATCCTTATTTTGGTTGGATATCGGAATCAACGCAGGATCTATATCCTAAGTGGAATTGGTGCTGGGTCACAACCGCGGAAATCAGATTGCTGTGCCTTATAAAACCTGCCTTAAAGTGGAGATCGTTGATTGAGAAACGTATGGACATCGAGGGACTTATGCAGTCGAAAACGGCACCATTATTGATTCATGAGCTGATTGTGCAGCAAATTAAACTGCGTGAAGAACATATTATAAAATTAACATTACACAATACTTATATTTGCATGAAGCCTGCAACTGTATCATTTATGTTTGAACTTGAGCATTGTATCAAACATGTATATTTCGCACTGTGTCAGAATATGAATAATGTTACTGAAAAATATAAACATTTGGTAACTTACTTGCGTCAGAATTGCATCACTAATAAAAACAATGCAGTAAATATTTTGCGAAAAATTTATGATAAAAGTTTACATATTGAATGTGAATTAATAACTTATGCTTCAGATAATATTGCATACGTTTTGCTAAATGACAAATAAAATATTATAATATGTACAAATGTGAATATTGCATATGATGTGTTAAATGACAAATAAAATGTTATAATCATGTTATGTGCAAATTTATATAATAATAAAAATGTCGAAATTGAAATTAAACTTCTGATTATTTTTCCTATCTTTAGCGAACGATTGCAGGCTATGTATTCCTTTTAAAATAAATAAAATAAAAAAATAAATATATTAGATTCAAACAAATTATTCTTATTATTTTCCCTATTCTCTTCCATTCCTGAGAACACCTTAGAAATAAGAACGCGTACAATTGAGAACATTAGCGTGCGAAGTATAAGATAAGCCGTGGGAGAGCACGAGCAAGCGAGCAAGGATAAAACGTGCGTATGGGGGAAGGAAGATGATGCATCGCCACACCACATCGCAGCGTCTGCTGTACCAAAGATGAGCGCAATATATGGAAGGGAGCGAGAAAGAAAACGCATGTGTGCTTCCATCACCTATGCTATGATTAAGATCGCGAGGTGGCATCACCCCCCTCCAAGACGGCGATTGAGAGCGTTGGCGTGCGATCAAGAAGGCATACAGAGAAGGAGTGAGAGCGCAGTGCTCTTCCTTAGTGATGTCACCTATGCTAACACCGCAAGGTGGTATCGCCTCCTCCCTTCCAGGCGCGAGGTGGCATCGCCCCTTCCTTTCAAGGCGTGGTTAGCACGACAAAATACATGCCGTGAAATGTTCCTCCCGCTCCCCCCACGTGACATCATCAGTACGGCAAAGACGCGTGCCGTGAAATTCCCTCCCCCCCCCTTCCCTGCGCCCCCCTCAGATCCCTGAGTTAGAATCCGCCTTACTATACTACTTACAGATTTTCGCAAATTAAATGACTTAACTATCGGTGACTTGTTCCCTTTACCTAACATTACAGAAATTTTGTACCAGCTGGGAAACGCAAAATACTTCTCCACCCTCGACCTAGCGTTGGGGTACCACCAAATACCAATGATGGAGGAGCATAAAAATAGAACGCCATTTTCAATGCCCCACGGACATTACGAATTCAATCAAATGCCGTTCGGGTTAAAAAACGCGTTCGTCACGTTTCAGAGGCTGATGAATGCGGTACTAACAGGGTTACAAGGACTGCAATGCCTCGTTTATTTAAACAATGTTGTTATATATGGAGCAAATTTAAAGGAACACAACGAACGGTTGACAGCGATATTTCGAAAACTGAGATGTAACAATTAAAAGTTGCAGACAAATAAATGTGAGTTTCTGCGTAAAGAGGTGACGTCATCACGGAAGACGGAATACGTCCGGATCCAACGAAATTGATAGCGATAAGACAGTTCCTGGTATAACAGAAGGTTAAGGATATTTAATCCTTCATAGGGCTAGCGGGGTATTATCGAAAATTTATACCCGATTTTTCAAAAATTGCTAAGCCTTTAACCACGGACAAAAAAAAGTGAAAAATTCGTCTGGGGCGCGGAGCATCAAAATGCATTTAAAACGCTGAAAGAAACGTTAACAACCGCGCCGGTATTAAATTACCAAGATTTCCAACGCGAGTTTCTGGTAACAACGGACGCGTCTGACGATGCAATCGGAACAGTGCTCTCACAAGGCGTAGTGGGTCAAGACAGACCGATAGCCTACGATACTGAATAAAGCAGAAAGAAACTACAATTCTACGGAAAAAAAGTTACTGGCGATAGTATGGGCAGTCAAATACTTTCGCCTATACATCTATGGCACTAAATTCAAGATAATAACGGATCACAGGCCCTTATTGTGACTTTTTAATGTCATAGATCCAGGCTCAAGGCTTATCCGGTGGCGCTTGAAACTCGAGAAGTACGATTACGAAATCGTGCACCGGGCGGGTAAAGGCAATGTCAATGCCGATGCCTTGTGTAGGTATCCAATTATCGGTGACAAAGCAGTGAATAACCTCAGAGACGAAAATGACGAAACAGAAAATAAAAAATATACTGAGGAAGAAAAACGCTAGATACTATTTGAATACCACGATGCCCCTTTAGGAGGGCACAAAGGAGTCGCGAGAACTTTAATTAGAATCAGATTAAACCATAACAGGCGGGACATAACAAAAGACGTGAAAAAATACGTCAGCCAAGGCCAGTACTGCCAGAAAAATAAACTGTGCAAAAAAACAAATATGCCAATGGTGGTCACAGACACACTTGAAAAGCCTTTTAAAAAATGCGCACTGGACATAGTGGGGCCATTAACAATAACGACCCTCGGAAATAAATAAAACTTTCCAGGATAGTCTAACCAAATTCAGCAAAGCCATCCCGTTAGAAAACCAGGAGGCAGCCACGGTGGCAAAAGCCTTCGTAACGAGGGTCATCACCAAACATGGAATACCGAAGAAGATCCTCACGGATCAGGGGACGAATTTTACGAGTAAAGTATTCAAAACTACTTGCAAGTTTTTAAAGATAGAAACAATACAGACGACCGCGTATCATCCTGAGAGTAACGGCACACTAGAAAGGTCGCATAGGACGCTTGCTGAGACCTGCGACATTATATAAATGAGGCACAGACAGATTGGGACAAGTGGCTCCCGTACGCGATGTTCGCTTATAACACGAAGCCGCATACAGCTACAGAGTTTACACTCTTTGAGCTAATGTACAGGCATCGCGCCACAATACCGACGGCACTGACAAAGCCACCGAAAGAAACATACTCTTACAAAGATTACGTACAAGAAGTTCGAGAGAGAATACGCGCAACTAACCAGATTGCAAAAGAAAACGTACAGCAGGCTAAAACGCAAGCGAAAATACAGTACGACAAGACCGCGAATAAAAAAAAGTTTAGGGTGGGAGACCAGGTGTTTCTTCATGACAAAATGGCGCGCCGAGGAAGATCAAAAAAGCTGGACTCACAGTGGATAGGGCCGTACGTAGTAATGGAAAACTACGAGGGAATCAATTACACGATTAAGCGAGGTAGACGAACCTTTCGCGTTCACACAAACAGATTAAAACATTTTATTGAAAACTAATGAATATTCCCAAGCGTGCCAAAAAAATATTACAATAAGCAATAAGTTTAGTAAAAGATAAGCGGTGTAGAAATAAGCACACCAGAAGAAGTCATGTCTTTACTCACCTCAATCATCGAGAGAGCGTCCTAGACCGGAACCACTCGTTGGCCATTGGTGGTATTTATCTCAACCGTTAGAAGGTAAGAAACACGGATCTCGACCTCCGGGTCCCAAAGCAAAGGCAACAAACGATCCGAAGGGGGTACCGTGTCAGGTACCACAACAAGGGGGTGAAGCTCCTGCATGGAGGGACGCACCACTTGGACAGGAGGCTCGTCCACCTCATCCTCAGGGGTGTAAGGGCAAAGATGCAACCCTACTCCCGTGGGCAGACGAGATAATTCCCTCAACCACTGCGAATAAAGACACGCCCAGCAATGCGTAGGTGGAAGGAATAATTCGTGGCACCCGTCGCAGTACATAATAAAAATAAATAAGAATATGAACGGCAGCGAACCACGCGACTGTCGGACGGCAACTAACGTTAAGCCGCAGAAGAAGAAGAAAAAAAATGCAGTATAAGAATTTGCGGAACGATAACGCAAACCTTCACCTTTGCAGGTTAATTACCGCAAGAGGATGCCTGACAGAGTTTACGAATTCACAATCGTAAATAAGTTGGAAGACGTTCAGCCATGAACCCGGACTGTATTTTGAAGGAATAGGCCACATAAACCAGGTAGAATTGACTTGGAAACTAGTGATAAACTTGCATATCTAGGGCTTCGAAGTAAGGTATCACTAATTCCAAGAATATTTAAAGGACAACAAAAAAAGGAGTAATAATCGACAATACAAGGCAGACCTGTAAAAATATCCTGAAGATAGTGGAGAAAGACCACTTAAAATTAACAGCGCTGCTGAATCAGCTGCAAACCATATACAAAGCACGAAACCCGAGACGTGGCTTGATCAACGCGATTGGAACTTTCGGCAAGGCGCTTTTCGGCACCATAGATGCCGAAGATGCTAAAATAATAGACGAGCAACTGAAGCTGCTCCACAGTGACGACAAAAAATTGCAGCACGCAATGAAACACCAACTCAGGGTATTAAACTCAACGATCGCACACATCGGCGATCTCGAAAATGTGCTGACGCTTAACGAGCAACTGTTGACAAATACTACGAAGAGAATAGAACAGCAATTAGCAAAATTCACACTGCAAGAAGACATGAACGAACATTTGCTGATTTTGACGACCATATTAAATGATCTGATCAGGGATACCAAGAATATACCCAATTACTTGACTTTCGCCAAGGACAAAATAATAATAACAAGATTACTTCCCACGGAAGTGATAGTAGCCGCTCAGGGAGGCAGCAACACAGCTAACTAAAAGCTTCCATTTCCCATTCAGTATAAAGGTCGAAAACTGGGAAACAATCCAGAACTATCTTACGGTGAACGCGTACCACAACGAACCGTATATACACACGGTACTGCGTTTTCCAGTAATATTGTACCCAACATATAAACTAATAAAAGCAGTGACGCTACCGACGCCAATGCAAGACAACGTGTTTGCATACGTAAAAATCGACCAACCACTGCTGACAACATATAAAAAAACCGTCACTACATACTACTAGACAGGGAGGAAGTAAACAAGTGCATAAAGGAAGGCGATACTTACACATGCCCTACAAGCTTCCCGACTTATTACGCGGGAAACACAGCACCATGCGAGGTGCAAACGTATACGCAGGCGCCGGTGCCGGAAACATACTGCAAGAAACAGCTTCTATTCTCCAATCACACGCTCTTGATCGCATTGGCCGAGGAAAACGCCTGGTTATATTCCGCACCGCAACCTCAGGAAATTAACATTAAGTGCGAAAATAAGGTGGAGGAAAAAACCACAATCAAACTAACAGGTAAACTAAAAATGACAGGAAACTGTTAACTGACAACCACGTTTGTAACACTAATGACTCAAAAGACCGTAGGAACAAACACAATACAGACGTACCTACCCGAATACAATCTGTCATTACAGACCAGAAGCGATAGCAGAAAAGATAGCAAAACTAAGCTAAGTCAGGTAGTCTTACGACCGATAATCAGAAGCTCCAACGACTTAGATAAACTTAAATTAAGTATAGAGGAAATCGACAAACTGTTAGACGAAAGCGACGATAGTTTAGTAACTAACAAATATGTTATGTATCCTCTAGGCACCGGAACAATAATGATGATAATAGTAGCTATAGTAATAGTAAGCATATAGTTTATAAGACGCCAACGCGAGACAGCAAAGCAACGAGAAAGGCAAGAAGAAAAACGGCGTCACAACGACGTGATGATGTATTAGGCAATTAAGCAATAAAATTAAGTTAAAGCAAAAAAAAGGAAAACGGGAACGTACCCCACGTTCCCTTCCATTCAAGAGGGAGGAATGTCGCGAGAAAAGCATTGGACAAAATTTTTGTACAGGAAAAATCATCTCAGAATTTATCCAAGAACACGTCTTTACAGGGACACATGGGTCGTTCTGAATCACCCTGTATTTTAATATCAAGTGATATCACTGTATTATTTATTTTTATAAGGGACGTACATAAAAATGACGCTAACGACACGTTAATTAATTTCATCAGTCATGCACGTACATCACATGTGATATGAAAATGTTTGTACTTGGTCGATACAATTAATCAACGTGACAATAATTTCATTTTTATATCACATGTGATGTACGTGCTTGACTGATGAAATTAATTAACATGTCGTTAGCGTTATTTTTATGTATTTGCCTTATAAGAATAAATAATACAGTGATATCACTTGATATTACTACATAGGTCACAGAAAACTTGCAATAAATTTAGTATAACACATAATCAGCGAGGGTAACGAGTAAGTATAACGAGTTCAAGTGCAAAGTCAAACAGTAGAAATTGTCAAAATGGTACAGGTGAATCCTGTAAATATTCTCAATATGTTAATTATTTTTTTCCAAATTTCAAAAATTCCGGAAACACCTGTAAACGATAGAAATATTCAACTACGCGATATGATAAAGGATATTATACAATCTCCAATAAATGAAATGTTAGATATTGAAACTGATACTACGTTAGAATTTGAAAATTATTGGGAATCAGAATTTTTTGAGGCAGATTTTATCGTGGATAACGAAATAGAAAAACTCAATAAAGATGAAGATGATGATCCAACAGAAGATAGTTGTATATCAGAAGAACGGGTAAAAATTGATGATGGCTATAAAAGAAGAACTGTTGAATTCTGGAAAAGTGCAAAAAGAGTGGTATTTCTTTCCAACGGTAAAACAAAAATTTAAGAATTTGAAGTCTATGCAGCAACTATATCGATGGGAACATTACATACAAAAGGGAGGTACCAGTAGAAAAAATAAGTTGCATATTTCCAAATATGTCTTACAAAATTTTAAAGAAGCTACTGATGAGAAAGGAATTATTCATGATATGGATTTACGACGATGGGCACTAGAAACAAAGCACAAATCGATCTTTCTTCATTTAAAGCTAGTGCAACATGGATGTTAAATTTTAAAAGAAAACACGGAGTTGTGTCAAGAAAAGTAACAAAATTTGTAAATCGTTCTGCAGCAAGAGATAAAAAGCAATTACAAACTGCTTATCAGGAATTCATATCTACTGTAAAATCTTATATAAATCTTTTTGAATTAGAGAATATATATAATGCAAACGTGGATTCAATTTGGAATTACATTTAGGCAGGACATGGACCACGCAAGGTGTTAAAACATAGTAGAAAGCATAGTTCAATCACAATCGGCAACTACGCACAATTATGTCCATAATTTCTGCAAGCGGACAATTGAAGTCGCCTCTCTACGTGGTATTGAAAAAAGCGAGTGAAAGTTTTGGACCACGTGTAGAAGAAACTTTGTTTAGACCTGCAAGTGTTTTTGTTGCAGCATTAAAATCTGGCAAATTAACTACACAATACCTTCAGTCTTGATTGTACACAAATGTGTTTGTACCCGCTACTGGAAGTTTTAGTGTGCTGTTGTTAGATTCTTGGAGCGGATATTATCCTACCAATCTGCAAGAATTTATGTCAAAAAAATATAAAGATATACGGATTCTAACTATACCAAAGAAAACTATGGGAATGATTCAACTCTTAATGTTTATGGATTTAAAATATAGAAAAACTTTGTGAGAACATTCAGTGATTGCGTTATGTTATTAAATTATGATATTAATTTACATTTGAGAAATAATATTATCAAATTGCAATCTTTAACGCATATAGCTATCTTCTCCGCAATTTCATAATCTTTTTAAATATGTCTGGTTTAAAAGTGGATACATCGATAAACGGCCGTCACATTTCGAAAATCCAGTCGATTTTTGTTTCTCTGGAAAGGATATTCAAGAAATATCACTCTGCTCTATATGTCGTGCACCTGCTATAATACGATGTTCCTGGTGCAAGAAATATTTTTGTATGGACCATTTTTCTGAAGAATACCATAATTGCCAACACTTTGTCATATTATCTTCACGTATTAATAGCAAGATTTACAATTAGATATAAAGTAATCAATATAATAAATACATTCATTGCTGTTTATATTTAATATAAATTAGGCATGGCCCACAAACTATAGCTTGAGCTTCTCTGCTTTCCCTTCCACACGCGCGAGTCACGTGCACATACTGTAGCATAGTAGGGACCGAGAGCGGTCGTATGAAGGGGTGAATCGCGGAGTCAAAAGGAAAGACGGGAAGAAGCAACCGTGCGAAGAGGGAGCATGTTCTCCTCCTCGCATGCTTCGTGGGCGCCCACGGGGCCATGCCCGATATAAATGTTCTCATACATTACAGAAAATATATAGCACAGTAAGTCATTTTGATACCATGGAAATATCAAAATTTGTACATATTTAGAATAAAAAAATTTTATTATTTTGTAGCGTTATAATATAAAAGATATTTTGTCATATAAAGGTTGGATAAATTTTTATGTAATAATAATATATCTTTCAATAGAATGAGGATGGTATTTGGAATTCGTGCATTAAAAAATAGAGAATGAAATAAAGAGTGGATTAGGCCTACGTGGAAAACAACTATAAAAAAAACACGCTATGCTAATCTACCTCATGACAGGTGGTGTGGAAATGATAGCACTTTATCATTTTTTTAATAATTAATACTTTTCTTAAAAGTTCTAAAAGCTTTATTGCCAAAAAACGAAGTGTCACACCTTGATTTTAAAAAAACTTTACATACATAATTAGATGATTTTAGAAAATGTGAGTTGCTGCTATTATAGGTTTTAAGGGGTGGAATCAGTTCTCTTGTGTAAAGCAATTTTTAGCTTTTCCCGCTATATCTAAAAAACCATTCAAAATATAAAAAATGTTTCATACAAAAGTTTCATGATAAAATTACTTCCATTTATTCTTGTTAATAATATTTTTTTGGAATAATTTTTTAAACAATTATTTAAAAAAATTTATTTAAATATTTATTTTAAAATGGTATTAACGTGAATAAATAGAGATAATTTTATTGTAAATCTTTTGTATAAAACATTTTTTGATATTTTGAATAGTTTCCGAGATATAACAAAAAAAGCTGAAAACTACACATAAGGGATGATTTCACCTCTTGAAACCAAATATGCTCCGCAACTAATAGTTTCTAAAATCATCTAATTATGTTACCTAAATGTGTGTAAAGTTTCATTAAATTTGGGGCGTGACTGTTGTAGCCTAAGCAAACACCAGTGCATAGCAACAAAAAGCGATTTTTTTGTTATGCATATATTCGCTAAACGCGAAAGCAACGGATCGTCTTTCGAGACTTCCTCTCGAAAGACGTGCAGAAAATGCGAGAGCTACGGAAAGCGCGGATCGTCTTTCAAAACTTCCTTTCGAAAGACGTGCCGAAAACGCGACAACGACGGAAGACAAGATAGTCTTTCGCCGGATGTCGAATCGCCGCCGATTCAGCATGCAGCTGAGCTGCATTTTAGCGTCAGCAATATTGGAGGATAAAAAGGGCCTCAGAAAACAGCGGAGAATAATTCGAACAACCGTCAAAGCAACGGCCGTGCGTAATTCATACGTCGAGCCGTGAAGCGATAAGAAGATAACGCGCACCGCAGCCCGTTGTAACAGGGCATCTAAGTATAAACAACTACTGTATAGGAAGAAGTATCAAGAATAAATCTACATTATATTGCGACAAAAAAGGTGTTTCTTGATTGACAACCCGTCCGAGCTGTTGCCGTCCCGTGAGTTCTAACTCTTTGGACAAAAGCGAATCTCGAAATACCTACCGACGTGCCTGGACCACCACCGGGCACAACAGTAAAATTGGTGGCAGCGGTGGGATTCCGCCCAACATATCGCTCAGAAGAAGCCAAGAAAAGAGTAATCCTGCAAGTCGTATTGACGACAGATGAGAAACAACGCCAAGGAAAAACTGCACAAAGAAGGACGACATCTGCCATTAATCGAGAACATCGAGGAAAATCGCAATACTTCAAGGCACAACAGGCAAATAAAAGACCAGGGCGAAGGATCACAGTTCTGGATCAGCCGAAACGAGACGACAGGTCATTCCTGAGATCACCATCGACCTACCGCAACAGCCAGCGAGCCGACGAACGCGAGCCCAGCCGGAGCGTACAGATAACACCACAGGAGGCGCAACCCGACACCAAAATGCAAGCGAGCACTGCGCTACTACTGTAAGTCGAATTACTTCCGTAAATTACCGACACGATAAAATAGTAAACAGTAACGGTAGGCTAGATCCCTCAAATAATTTCAAAAAAATAAAATAAAATAAAATAAAATAAAATAAAATAGCTGTAAATGCGTTAAAATTGATTTGCGATCAAATAACTAAATAAAAACGAGCGACACGGAGAACGTGATAACAGAAAGGGAGTTCCCTATAAATCCGCTCGGCTTCAGTCTCTTAAATATGGACGGAGACGGATTAAACGGTACGACACAACAAACCGGCGCCACCAAGGCAAATTCACCCGCCGGACCGTCGTTCAATTTATCAAATAACACGGTAGATAACGAAACGCAAAACT
The DNA here is from genome assembly GCF_016802725.1 of Solenopsis invicta. NCBI lineage: Eukaryota > Metazoa > Arthropoda > Insecta > Hymenoptera > Formicidae > Solenopsis > Solenopsis invicta. The sequence continues at coordinate 936,607 of NC_052675.1, read as the reverse complement.
CACCAGGTACAAGTCGGCGTAATAATGAATCTGAACAAAATAGAAGGGTGAGTTACATGCCACACGCGGATAATTTCCTTTTACACAAGTTGTTACGCGAAATAAGGGAACTTCGGGTATCTTTCACGTGAACCGTACCCAAAGCCCGCGGTACACTATCTAGGGACCCGAACCAAGAAACAAGGAGTTTCCATAATCACGCCCGCGAACTTTCTTATGGCCGATCCGTGTATGATATCAGAAATCAGAGAGGACCAACGGTTAATTTCTTAACGTTAAAAGTGCTCGAAATATGATCCCAGATATAGACGGAACTTCCCGAGATCGCGTAAAAGAATTTATAAACGCTAGCTCATATGCTATGAAAAATATTCACCCAGCAGAAGAGCACTCACTGCTTGAGGCCATGATCTGCACGAAATTTAAAGGAAAGGCGATGACGGATTTCACGGGATATAAGAAGTTACGAACAATTAAAAAGAGAGCTAGAAAACGAATATTTAAGCAAACGAAGCACAGCGCATTTGCAAATCGAATTTAATTCACTAAAACAAAGAAATGGAGAAAGCGCGCAAGACTTCGGACGCCGAGTAGATAAATTGGCAATGGATCTGTACAAATCAATGGAAGAGGGCAAGGAGCACACTCAAAAACAACAACGAGCCATTTTAGAAAGCATTAGAGAACAGGTCTTCCATAATTATCAAACCGGATTACACGAGGATATCAAGCTCCTCGTACGCGCACAGCAATATCTGACGCTGGCTGAAGCAATAACCGGGAGCAACGAACGACGAAAAAGTTAAAGGCCCAGGCAATTGCAATCCCAATTTTTATCCAAGGAATAGATCAGAGTTCCAAAAACCGATCCCCTCGTATAGAACACCACAATGCAAAAAATGCGGGAAAACCGGGCACTACGGACAAGACTGCCGTAGTAGCCGATATGCAAACCGCTTCTCACTACCGAAGCCGGAAAGTCGCTCCCACATAAACCTTTTTGAAAAATATTGCAATCGTTGCAAGAAGAAGGAGCACACCCACAAGAAATGTTGGTGGCTAAACAATCAAAAAGGCACCGCGACGAAAGAAACAAAAACAAATCAAAACGGTAAAAATAATAAAACAGAAAAGATACGAGCCATCAAAAACTCGGGCGCACAAAGCAGCGAAGAAGAAGAGAGAGAAGAGACAAATAAGACAACGTCGCGCAACGCCGCCGCGTATCTAGTGTCACACATGCGACCCACGCCAAGGGAAGATACCGGGCTGGATATGATATCACTGCCTGTAAGAGAGGCCCAAAGAAATCAAATTGCTTTCTTGTTCGACACAGGGGCAACAATCTCGATTATGAAATTGCAGACATTAAAAGATGAGACTATAATACAAGATGAAAAAATAAAACTAACTGAGATAACAGGCAATTCAATTATTATACTTGAAAAAACGTATCTACATATACATGTACAAGATGGAAAAATAAGTCACCCGGTATACGTAATTAAAGATAACGAACCTCTAGAGTACGATGAAATACTCGGGGCCAACTTTGTCCGGAAAAATAATATGACATGCGATTATGGATTAAGAAAAGTGACCATTGGCAAAACAAGCTTCAACTTATTTCCATATCGAAGGATAATACTAAAACCACGAAGCGAAACTATTGTACAAGTATCAACGAATCAAAATAAAACCGGTATAATCAAACCAGAAGAATTGAAAGCGGGAGTTTATATCGGATGATGCTTGGTAGAACCAAGTGAGTTCACGTGCCCTACGAGTATATTGAATACTACGGAGGAGGAAATAGAAATCCAAGCACCATAGGTCAAAATCGAGGAATTAGTACGAAAAGATACACTCGAAAAATCAATAAATAAAATCGAGAATGGAAACGTACCAAAAAATTCAAGAAAGGAGCAAATAAATAACCTCTTGAAAATAAGCCATTTAAATAAAGAAGAAAAGTAAACTTTCTTAAATATTTGCGAAGAATTTAGCGATATCTTCTACTTAGAAGGAGAACGGCTAACGTGCACTTCAAAGGTTTCGCACAAAATAAAAACGCGCTCGGATACAGCAAATGTAAACGTCAGACCGTATCGATTACCCGAAAAACATAAAATCGAGGTAAATAAGCAAATAAAAAACATGCTAGACCAAGAAATAATACAGCCGAACACGAGTCAATGGAATGCGCCATTACTCGTAGTCCCAAAAAAATTAGATGCGTCAGGCAAGCCAAAACTACGCATCGTAGTCGACTTTCGAAAACTAAACAACCTAACAATTGGAGATTCGTTTCCAATACCTAATATCACTGACATTTTAGACCAGCTAGGCAATGCAAAATATTCCTCAACACCAGATTTGGCGTCAGGATATTATCAAATCCCGATGACCGAAAATGATAAACAAAAAACAGCATTCTCAACGGCACACGGACGTTACGAATTTAATCGAATGCCGTTCGGATTGAAGAATGCGCCTGCAACCTTTCAACATCTAATGAATAGTATTTTAAGGCGATTACAAGGGCTAAAATGTCTGGTATATCTCGATGACATCGTAATATACGGTTCGAGTGTAGAAGAACACAATAAACGATTAATTGAAATATTTAAACGACTATAAAAGACTAATCTAAAATTACAACCTGACAAATGTGAATTTCTAAGAAAGAAAGTTATATACTTGGGACACATTATAACAGAAAAGGGGATTTTACCAGATCCATCCAAGCTCGAAGCTGTAAGCAAATTTCCGACTCCTCGTCAAGTAAAGAAAATACAAGCTTTTATAGGGTTAGCAGGATATTATAGAAAGTTTATAGAAAATTTTTCAAAAATCGCCAAGCCGTTCACAAAATTAACAAAAAAAGGGGAAAAATTCGAGTGGACGAACGATCAACAAAATGCATTTGATGCATTAAAAAATGAATTGATAACAACGCCCGTACTAAAGTATTCAGACTTCAACGCGGAGTTTATCGTCACGACGGACGCATCAGATTACGCCGTTGGAGCCGTACTCTCGCAAGGTATTGTAGGCCAGGATTAGCCGATCGCATATGCAAGCCGAGTGTTAACAAAAGCCGAACAGAACTATAATACGACCGAAAAGGAACTATTGGCCATAGTCTGGGCTGTTAAACATTTCCGGCTAACAGCACACAACCACAAAAATGTTACTGTTCCCCCTCCTCGGGAATCTCCGCAGCAAACTCCGGATCACCAAAGAAGGGATCGAGGGCAGCAATATTCTCCCACTCGTTATCGGAGAGAATAAACAAATCAAGTTCATCAGAGGCTCGAGGGTTAACGAGGTCGTCGAGGACCTCATCAAAAGACCTCCCCCACCGCGACGATCTCCTCATCCACAGCTGGTCCCTCCAGTTCCATCTCCTCCGGAACCTCGACTCCTTCTTCCGGAATTTCGGCACCAAAATGGAGCTCTAAAAGCTCCGGATCAATTTCATAAATGTCCTCAAAATCGCCGGTGGCCGCTGACTCAGCCACCTTTTCAGGAACAGGCAGCACTAAGAAATACATTTTTTTTGCGAACAGTCTGATGACCAAATGAAGACTGAGGAAAAATTAACGAGCAAAGGGCAGCAAGAGTTAGCAAAGTCAAGAGACACCAGGTGTAGAAACTTGACATCGGAAGGAGGAGGAAAGGGAAAAACGAAATATAGCGAAACAAAAGAAAACTCACCATCCTTCCCAAAAAATGCGCGAAATCGACGCTTAAAATCAGCGTCATCAATAAAATCCATTACGAGGACCGGACCGGGATTCTCGAAATCAAAGTCATCCTCAAGGAGGAGAGGACATATGCCCTCATGCTCCCAAAATGGGAAAATCGACAAATAAAAATACATAATTAAATACTTAATTACACCACCGACAGTCGAGGAATGACTGATGGCCGGATTAAAAAAAATCAAAAACGACATAGTCCAAGCCGAGAATAAAATCTTACTGAATAAAATATAATTATCAAAAGAGATGATAACATGAAACAAAAACCCTGATTCTTACAGGTGTTGCATTGCGTGGACCAACGTGAGAACGAAACTAAAGACCGCACCATCAGAAGAAGTAAAAGAATCAACGAGCAACGAGCCGTACGAAGTGGAAGAATTTACTCACCACCCAGGAATATATTATGAAAAATTAGGAGAATTACACCCATTAGAATCAACATGGAAAATAGTTATAGAAATAGATTTTACCACGCTAATAAAACGACAAGACCAATTACACGATTATATGCAAAAAACTAAAAACATGTGCCAACTGCTTGCATTCACGCACAAAAAAACATGCGACAACCTTCTACGAAATAGCAAAAAGAGATTTCGAAGAAGTAAGTAAAAAGATGGAAAAAATAAAATTAATGTATCAACCATCACGGATAGAAAAAAGAGGTATTATTGATGGAATAGGAACCATCGCGAAATCACTATTCGGTACAACGCAAACGACGAAAAACTAATTAATGAACAATTAACTTTAGAACAAAATGAACAACAGACGATACAGCACGCAACAAAAAACCAAATTAGGATATTACAAGAAACAATAGCTCACATAGATAAAACCGAGGAAACAATACAAAAAAATGAAGACCTCCTCGGGAATGTGACAACAAACTTAAGACAACAACTAAAGTTTAATGACAGACAAAACAACATACACAAACACTTTCTAGTAATTAACGCGATATTAGGGAATTTAAAGCGTGACACAAAAGACATAGCAGATTATTTAGTATTAATAAAACAAGGAATACTACACCACAATTAACGCCAGTAACAAGTATAATGGATAGTTTAAAAGAAGCGAACTTGCAATTACCGGAAGGACTTTATTTCCCATTTCGAATTAACATAAGTAAATGGTTTGAAATCGAAAAAATAACCACAATAAACGCATATTATAATAACGGTAGAATATTTACAATATTAAAATTTCCGTTAATCTCACACACGGAATATTGCATACTTAACGTAATTGCATTACCTATACCAAGAAACGAAAACCAATATGCTATCATTAAAATACAAAACCGGAAACAAGTTACAAAAAGATAAAAAATACACACACAAGTAACTCACTGAAAGAACAAGAAACTACCAAAGAATCTCCACAAAGAAAAGTGTCAGCAAAGTGAAAAGAGCGATCGGAAACAGCATCCAAATCACCACCTACGCGACACACATCATCCACCCCCGGAAACATGTATATCGGAAAGCCAAGGACAAGACCAGAAGAAAAATTAAACACGTCCCAAAAAGTGACAGAAACACCTCCAAAGTCGACCAGACCCTTCCAAAAATCATCCGGACCATCTTCATTACTCTTCCAAATAGAACGAAAGAAACGCGAAGGAAGACGATAAAACATGACCGGACAGCAACCGCCGAAAAACGAAAATGACGCAGACGGACAACGACAAGCACATTAAAAAAGACAGATCGAATTACATAAGCTGAATAATAACAAAAACGACTTATTGCAGACTCATGGCCACGAAGAGCCTACAACAAGAAACAAAAATGAAATCATCAGCACCATACGAGATACAGGAATTCCGGCAGGAACCCGGAATATACTTTAAAAAAATAGGAACGCTACAACAGGTAGAGGCATCATGGAAACTAGCAATAAAAATAGACGTGACACCAATAGAAGTACGCGTCCAGCAACTACAGCACTACTTACAAAGCACCGAAGAAATGTGCAATTTAACCATAGGAGACACAAATAGAAACTGCAAAAACACATTGCATATATTGAATAAAGAAAACAAAAAAGTAACGGCAGCCACAGAGAGACTACAAACAATTTACAAGAAGCAAACACCAAAACGAGGATTAATAGACGCAATAGGAACAATTTCCAAAACACTATTTAAAACAATGGACGTAAGCGATGCAAAAATCATAGGCGAACAAATGGCAATGATACAAAAATGCCAACAAACAACGGAACACGTAGTAAAAAATCAACTAAAAATAGTAGATGCAACAATAGACCACATCCAGGCACTAGAACGAGTAACAGATCACAACGAAAAAATAATCGCTAATATAACAAAAAAATGCAAGTAGAAATAGCACAAGTAACAGAAAACGAAGAAATAGACGAGCACCTCATAACAATCACCGCCGTGTTTACAGATCTGTACGAAGACATCAAGGACGCCACTGACTACCTAGCAGCAAAACAAGACAGAGCAGTAGAAACAAATCTACTGCCAATCAACAAAATAATAAAGAACTTACGAGAAGCCACGGTCCACCTGCCAAACGGACTACACTTTCCCTTTAGACTGCAAACAGGAAACTGGCAAGAAATACGCAAATACGCAAAAACAAGTGCATCTTTTGATAACTCACACATCTATAGCCTTATAAACTTCCCAATAATAATGTATCCCGTGTACAAAATAATAAAATCAATACCACTACCGATACACGACTATGAAAATGTATTCACTGTGACGTGACGCTCCATAGCGCCGTCCCGGAGAGCGATAAAGCCGTGGAGAGTACCCTGGGTTGCGCCTCTCTCTCCCCGAGAGGGAGAAGGGGAAGCGAATGACCCGTTTTAAAGTGCCGCGCCTTACCGCTCTTAATTTCCGCGAAATCTTTTTATGTGTAATCTGTGTAATTATCGAGAGCGTTAGGGTGTGAAAATGTTAGCGCAAACCCAAGCGAACGGCATTATTGACTTTGTAATCGTGGCAGCCGTCCGGAGGAAGACATCGAGTAAGAAAGTCGAGGAAGCAGCAGGAGGAGCGACGGCGCCGATCCCGCGCCGGAAAACTAAGTCGTGGTTCCGCCTACATTTTTCCGTTTATATTTCCGAACGCTCTAAATGCTAAAGTCGTCCTTGGTTTCAGCAACGTCTACCGAAGTAGCCGCCCAAAATCGAGCTAGCGGACTACAGGCCGCTGAGCCGTCTTCCCGGAGAAATGTCAGCAAAGACCTGGCCAGCCTGTGACCGAGGGATCGGCACCTAAATTGAAACGGCGACAACAGGAAGATTTCGAGATTTCAGCTCGCCAATCCGCCGATAAACAAGCAGCGCGCCTTGTGACAGTGTGGCGCAACGACGTGGACCAGCGAAAGCAAGATACTAGACTCGCAAATTTTGGAGCATTAGAAGAGAACAAACTACCAATTGCCCAATGACAGCCGATTATCGCTGGGAGCGCGAAGGACGCACAATGGAGCAGTGAGCCTATCATCGGCAAAAATCAGCGGGAGAAGGAATCATGATGTCACGCAAAAATTCGGCGGAGCCCGGCGAGCCGGATCACTACTGTCGTGCGTGCCGTCACGGAGAGAGGTTTCGCCCAGAGAAAGTCCCGCAGAAGACAACCCCCTGCCAACTTTTTGTAAGCCGCCGCTCCGGTAACCGAAGATTTAAGAAGCCGGGTGAGGTTCAATTTCCGTTGTCGCAAGCACTTAGTACTGCATACCGTAATTGAGATTTCGCAATTCCGATTTACCGTCGCAATCAGCGAAGCTTTTAGAGAGATCAACCGCAGCCCGGATTTTATCCTAAATCCATCTCCGGGAGAGATTTGAAAGACTTCTGTATTATACCGTGATTGAGTTGTGAGAGATTTCCGTATCGTGTCGAGTTAATTTTCCGGGAGAATCTTTGTAGCGGACTGGTGTTCGTAAACTTGCTCGTAATCGCGCCGGTTATCGAGAGGAGTCTTAGACCGATTACAGGAAGTCGTATAAGTAGCTCGGTGCGTGGAATTTGCGCGGTCCGATCTCCGCGAAGCTCGAGCTGATTGGTTTCCGCGGGAGTCGTCTCTTATGAAATTACCGCGAGTTACACCGGCTACCGGGATGCCAAAGATTTAATTGTTGTGTTTGTTAATCGTCGATCGCGCTCTGTCTTGAGGAGCCTTATGTCCGTGCAAAAACCGCGTAAGATTATAAGTTATTCGGGTGCAAGATAATTATTGTCCGTATCGCGTGCGTTTACGTTACAAATGCTAATGTGTTGCGAATTTCGTATTTCGTCCGCCGTAAAGCAGTGTCTCCGTCATTTTCTCTCGCCTTTTAACATTTTCGATCGTGCAAATTATATTCCCGTTGATTTTACACGCCGCTCTTTATCTCTATTTTTCCTCCGACTCGCTACTATTTCTTCTGCCTATTGTCCGTTGCAAAATTATCGACCGCCTATTTCTCACTGTAAAGTACTGTCAAATGAACCGCGTCTGTCACCGTATGAAATATTGGGAGTATAAATTAATTCGGACCGTTTTCAAAAGATGGCTCTGGTATAAATGTGTCATAGTGACAGCTGATTCCGGTAGTTTCAGAGAGGTTAGACATCTGTCAATAATATTTAGTATCGCTTTGAGTTTAATACAAAACCTGTTTTTTACTATGTTGAATATGTCAACTTTTGTAGTAACTAAGCAGCATTTGCGGAAGGTTTTAATTTTCTGTTTTAATTGGAAGAAAAGCGCAGTTGAAGCGCATTGAATATTGGTAGAAGTTTATGGTGACAATGCTCCAACTGATAAATTCTGATTCGAAATAACCACCAAACAAAAAGTATAACCAGCAAAAATTGTAATAGATAATAAGAAATCTCAGCCCCCTCAATTTTCTTTTTCCAAGGGGAAAAAATGTTATAGCCTAGCAATAACGCAAGACATGACAACCAAATGAGGTTACCATGCCACAAAAATGTTATAATTAAGCAATAACGCAAGGAATTACAACCAATTGAGGTTACCATGCAACGAATGTAAAGCATTTTTGCAACACCTGAAATCTCAAAAAGGACTAATCGTGTCACAAAAATGCTGACAAACGATTGCGTTAAGCAACGACTTAGCGCAATTACCTCTGTACAAAAGCACCGCCGAAGCGATCAAGCGACGTAGAATAATCAGTGAAGCCGTTCGTGCAACAGTGTGTTTCGTCGTACCCGAAGCTATATGTAAGTGCAACTACGCTGTAACTGTGACCGTGAGGCAATTATATTTATTATTCGAAGCTATCGGACTCCTTCATTCTTAACCTTTTCTACTGGACCTCGAGATCCTTGATGTCCACGAGCTTAGGCTCGCCTCGTGCATTCGCCGCACAACAAATCTAAGATTAGAGGCATCGTAGTGCCACAATTAAATCAGTTTTTAGACAAAAAAATCAGTGCTGACCCGAATGATAAACAACTGTCATATCTATATAGTTTCATCTTAAAATATTGTACAGACAACGCAGACGATTTTTTACGAAAGCAGACAAAGGAAATGTGACGGTTGCAATGGAGGTATATCAATATCAAAGTAAAATGGTTGGTATGTTAAACGGCAATGAGACATACAACATTGTAACCAGGAATTCAACAAAAAACATCGAAACAAAATTGACGACAATACTTAAAAGATGGTTGGCTCGAGGTTACATTACAAAGAAATTATATTTTTCTTTAAATAAACATAGAGATTGCTCGATGCTAAAAGTGTACGGCCTCTCTAAGGTACATAAAAAAGACACACCTTTCAGAATAATAGTTTCTTTGAAGAATACTACTTTGCATTTTATTTACACAAGGTATTAAATGACAATGTACCACAAATTAAGGTCTTATTAAAAACAGCTTTGATCTCTATGAACAGCTAGCTAACAAAAGAATATCAAGTAATGAGATTTTAATCTCGTTAGAAGTCGTCTCGTTATTCACGAATGTTCCTTGGAATCTTGAAATAAAAGGCATTAAAAAGAGGTGAATTCAGAATAACACCAGCTTATCGGAGAACGAATTTATTTTGGCTGTACAATTTGTCTTGTCCTCCACTTATTTTACATATAACAACACAATTTATCAGCAAACTTATGGCACACTTATGGGATCGCTACTTTCGCCAATTATAACGGATATTGTTATTCTAGAAAGCATTGTTCTGAACAACATCAAAATTGATTTAAAATTTTATTTCCGCTATGTAGATGACAATTTGTTAGTTTCACCGAAAAATCAAACAAACATAATTTCGGATACCTTTAATAATATAAATAAGAGATTACAATTTACCATGGAGATAGAAAAAGATCGCAACATCAGCTTCCTAGACATTTCAATCAGTGTACACAGTAAAACTTTAATATTAAATTGGTACCAAAAACCAACATACTCGGGCAGATATTTATCTTTTCTTTCGGGCCACCCTATACATCACAAAATTGGTACAATGTACGGTTTAAGTGATAGAGCCATATTATTATTTCACCTTTCGTTCTATCAAAAGAACTTAGAATTTATAATTGACATACTTTTGACCAATGGTTATCCTATTGATTTAATCTTTGACAAGATGCAAAGAAGACTGAAGAAATTGTTCTTTGAAATTAAAGAAAGCGGGATGCCTGTCTCAGAAGAAACAACAACAACAAGAAAAAAAAAATCATTGTCGTTCCATACATAAAAAATGTTTCTGAAAGGATGGCATCAGCAATAGACAAAAATCAGTTTACTATAGGCTACAAATGTCTGAACAGACTTAACGGTATTACAAAAAGACACGAGGAGAGAGATCCAATAGATGACAACCACAATGTTATATATAAAATTAACTCCCAAGATTGTGATGCAACTTATGGAGGTAAAACAAAAAAAAAACTAACAACGAGAGTAAACGAACACAGAAAGATCATTAATAGGGATTCATCGGGGTACTCCGTGATCACAGAACATAGAATAAACTACAATCATAGTTTTGATTGGGACAATCCAGAAATTTTGGATTTGTTGTGCCCCGGTGATGGCTCGGTAGGTATATCGGGATCTTTTCGGCGCCTTAGGAGTTAGGACTCGTAGGAAGGGCCGCTCGGTGTTTGAAGATAAAACACTTGCTTGTTCCAACGTAAAAATAATGTATTTTCTTCAGTATTGCCCTCGTTACACTTGTAGTATGACTATATGCGACGAGGAGTCGGAAATTTGCTTACAGCTTCGAGCTTGGATGGATCTTGCGAGATCCCGTTTTCTGTTATAATGTGTCCCAAGTATATCACTTCCTTTCTTAGAAATTCACATTTGTCAGGTTGTAATTTTAGATTACTCTTCCGCAGTCGTTTAAATACTTCAATTAGTAGTTTGTTGTGTTCTTCTAAACTCGAACCGTATATTACGATGTCATCGAGATATACTAGACATTTTAGTCCTTGTAATCCTGTTAAAATACTATTCATTAGGCGTTGGAAGGTTGCAGGCGCATTCTTCAATCCGAACGTTATTTGATTAAATTCGTAATGTCCGTGCGCTGTCGAAAATGCTGTTTTTTGTTTATCATTTTCCGACATTGGGATTTGATGATATCCCGACGCCAAATCTAGTGTTGAGAAATATTTCGCATTGCCTAGCTGGTCCAAGATGTCAGTGATATTAGGTATTGGAAACGAATCTCCAATTGATAAATCGTTTAGTTTTCGAAAATCGACTATGATGCGTAATTTTGGTTTGCCTCACGCATCTAATTTTTTGGGGACTACGAGTAATGGCGCATTCCATTGACTTGTGTTCGGCTGTATTATTTCTTGGTCTAGCATGTTTTTTATTTGCTTATTTACCTCAATTTTATGTTTTTTGGGTAATCGGTACGGTCTGACATTTACACTTGCTGTGTCCGCGCGTGTTTTTATTTCGTGCGAAACCTTTGAGGTGCACGTTAGCCGTTCTCCTTCTAAGTGGAAAATATCGCTAAATTCTTCACAAATATTTAAGAGTTTTCTTCTCTTCTTCATTTAAATGGCTTATTCTCAAAAGGTTATTTATTTGCTCTTTTTTTGAAATTTTTGGTGCGTTTTTCTTTTCGTTTTTCTTCATTGATTTTGTGAGAGTATCTTCACATATTAATTCCTCGATTTTTACCTGTGGTGCTTGGATATCTATTTCCTCTTCCGTAGTATTTAATATACTCGCGGGGCACGTGAACTCATTTGGTTCTACCAAGCAGCATCCGATATAGACTCCTGCTTTTAATTCTTCTGGTTTGATTATACCAATTTTATTTTGATTTGTTGATACTTGTACGATAGTTTCGCTTCGTGGTTTTAGTATCATCCTTCGATATGGAAATAAGTTGAAGCTTGTTTTGCCAATGGTCACTTTTCTTGATCCATAATCGCATGTCATATTATTTTTCATGACAAAGTCGGCCCCGAGTATTCCATCGTACTCTAGAGGTTCGTTGTCTTTAATTACGTATACTGGGTGGCTTATTTTTGCATCTTGTACATGTATATGTAGATACGTTTTCCCAAGTGTAGTAATTGAATTGCCTGTTATCCCAGTTAGTTTTATTTTTTCATCTTGTATTATGGTCTCATCGTTTAATGTCTTTAATTTTATAATCGAGATCGTTGCCCCTGTATCGAACAAGAAAGCAATGTGATTTCTTTGGGCCTCTCGCACAGGCAGTGATATCATATCCAGCCCGGTATCTTCCCGTGGCGCGTGTCGCATGTGTGACACTCGATACGCGGCGACGTTGCGCGACGTTATTATCTTATATGTCTCTTCCTTCTCTTCTTCTTCGCTGCTTTGTGCGCCCGAGTTTTTTATGGCTCGTATTTTTTCTGTTTTATTATTTTTACCGTTTTGATACGTTTTTGTTTCTTTCGTTAAGGTGCCTCTTTGATTGTTTAGCCACCAACATTCCTTGCGGGTGTGCCCCTTCTTCTTGCAATGATTGCAATATTTTTCAAAGGTATTTATGTGAGAGCGATTTTCCGGTCTCGGTAATGAGAAGCGGTTTGCATATCGGCTACTACGGCAGTCTTGTCCGTAGTGCCCGGTTTTCCCGCATTTTTTGCATTGCGGTGTTCTATACGAGGGGATCTGTTTTTGGAATTCTGATCTATTCCTTGGATAAAACTTCGAATTGCGATTGCTTGGGCCTTTAATTTTTTCCTCGGCCGTTGCGCCGGTTATAGCTTCAGCTAGCGTCGGATATCGCTGTGCGCGTACGAGGAGCTTGATATCCTCGTACAATCCGGTTTGATAATTATGGAGGGCTTGTTCTCTAATGCTTTCTAAAATGGCTCGTTGTTGTTCTTGAGTGTGCTCCTTGCCCTCTTCCATTAATTCGTACAGATCCATTGCCAATTTATCTACTCGGCGTCCGAAGTCTTGTGCGCTTTCTCCACCTTTTTGTTTTAGTGAATGAAATTCGATTTGTAAATGCGCAGTGCTTCGTTTACTTAAATATTCATTTTCTAGCTCTCTTTTTAATTGTTCGTAACTTCTTATATCCCGTGTTTGGAAATCCGTCATCGCCTTTCCTTTAAGTTTCGTGCAGATCATGGCCTCAAGCAGTGAGTGCTCTTCTGCTGGGTGAATATTTTTCATAGCATATGAGCTAGCGTTTATAAATTCTTTTACGCGATCTCGGGAAGTTCCGTCTATATCTGGGATCATGTTTCGAGCGTCTTTTAACGTTAAGAAATTAACCGTTGTTCCTCTCTGATTTCTGATATCATACACGGATCGGCCATAAGAAAGTTCGCGGGCGTGATTATGGAAACTCCTCGTTTCTTGGTTCATATCCCTAGGTGGGGTACCGCGGGCTTCGGGTACAGTTCCAGTGAAAGATACTCAAAGTTCCCTTATTTCGCGCAATAGTTTATGCATTAAGAAATTTTCTGTTATTGGCAAATCGTAAGTTGTTCTCGGCGTTACTTCGGGCTCGGCATATTGTTGAGTTGTATCATTTTCTGCTACATTGGCAGTTAATTTCCTCGACGTTCCGACGGGAGAGCGTGCCGTTGTGGCGTTGGTCTGTTGTACCTCGTACCGGCTTGTCCGTCCATATTTAGTAAACTAAAATCGTGTAATTTTACAGGGAATTTTCTAGTTGTTATAACGAAATCTGTGTCGTCTGTCTCGCTCGCCGTTTCGTTTAACACTCTATTAACTGCGTCGCGAATATCTTCTAACGCGGTTGCCACGATTTCTATTGAGGACGATGATGAGTCTGACCTAACGTCGTTAGTTTTTTCGTCGTTACGTGTCCCTTCAGGAGCGCGTTTCCGTCTGGGCATTTACAAAAGAATTTTCTAACTTACAATAAAATCACCGTGGTCGCTCGCATGTTGTCGAGTGCTGATTATCTGCCTCTCCTCAGCTGGCTCGGCTTACGTTGCGCTGGCTGCTGAGATAGATCGACGATCCTGATGCCTCGTTCTTGTTGACGTTTTCCGTGACTCTGTGTCCTCTGCTTTCCGTTGTGGTCTCGCAGGTGTTGTCTCCATTGTTGGGGGTGCTGTTTCCCGGCGCTTCCGCTCGATTGTCGTCGTCACGACTTGCGGATGTACCATCTTCTTGAGCGTGATCCCACCGCTGCTACCAAATTTAATGTTGTGCCCCGGTGATGGCTGCGGGATCTTTTCGGCGCCTTAGGAGTTAGGACTCGTAGGAAGGGCCGCTCGGTGTTTGAAGATAAAACACTTGCTTGTTCCAACGTAAAAATAATGTATTTTCTTCAGTATTGCCCTCGTTACACTTGTAGTATGACTATATGCGTCACTCGTTTTCTCGTTCTTCCCGGACGGTCCGGCATATATAGGTCGGCTGTTATCTCCGGATTGTGTTACAAGTTCGACGTGTAAGTCACGCACGGCGAGTAACACACCGGACAGCTGTTTGTCAATCTCTTCCGTCGCTTTCCGATTTTGTCGCGATATTTATACGGGAATTCGTCGTTTGGTTCGGCCAATCGTGTTCCTTGCGGCATGCAGCTCCCACGCTTAGCCGAAATCCGAACACCGGAAAGCGACTCAGCATTAGCTGGCACGGCGCGATGGTGTTGCGGGCCGGAAGCCCGACAGACCATCAGCGTCTTTCGATATTTCTAGCGTATGCGGAATTCGAGTCCGCTACACGTATGCATAGCAATAGGAATCTTAATTTCCTGTTGCTATGCGTGTAATTATCGTAGTTGTACAGGGTACAACAGGATTATGAACAAAATTACTACATAAGATTAATCTCCGAAATGATTCACATAGGTAAATGCTCAAAAGAACAGCATTAATTTGAAAAGTGACATTGAGTATTTCGATGAATCTTATTTCGATTTATTAGACAGAATCAAAAACAGTAACTTTTGAGACACACGATAAAAAAACGTTGTTATGATCAGTACCGATACGATCTTGTGAAAAATCGTTAGCGGAGTCTCGGAGTTCAATCGATCATGATCTGTCGACGAGTTCGTTTATATCCTTTCTTTCTCCTCAAAATAAACGTCAATTTTGTTGAAGTCTCAACTAACAAATTGGTACGTAACTTGCTTTTAATTACAATAACAAATAAGGTTAGCAATATAGACTAAGAAAAATTATATAAATTTGATACAGATACGATTACACGATGATAGTTAGATACAATACGTAATAATCTTCATGAATATTGGAAACAAATATGCAGCAATGACAAAGGCGATAACAACATGCGATAGCTTTTTAGAATATGTAACTCGACAAGAAATGTAGTTTTTTGTACAAATTTTGACTCCGAATTTAGACTATGTAATTAATTGTCAACGTTAGAATATTTATTATAACGGCTAAAGAAAGCTTATAATAAGGCTGTAACTAGTCCCGCGTTGTTTATTTAAATGTAAGTGAAAATATATTTAATTTTGATCAACTAGAATTATTGCTCGATATTGGCTCGTTTTTGATACTAAATATATTATATTTATAACAAAGTCGTTCTCAAGAGGAAGAAAAGGTGGTCGGAAAACAAAAGCAAAGTAAGAGATAAATGGATAATTTGGCACTTACTACTTGATGGTTGTATTGTTAATGTTAATGGTGTTGTGTAGACAAATGTAACATTCTCGGAGCCGCAGGCCTCCAAACTGGGCCGCACTCGGCGGGGGATGAATGGTCCGGTCAAAGGGACTCCGCGTGCGATGCACAATGGTCGGCAGATCCCAAGTAGGCCCATTTCACAATGGCACTTTGCGATCAAAAACTTACGGGCCGAACGGTTTAAAGTCCGCAGATCCGAGAGTCACAAAATTTGGACATACAAAATGTCACGGAACTGTAATTTGGATTGACTAGGAATCAAGACTGCGAGCTCCGCTAGAAAACACGCCTATTTATACCGTTTTTGTCTATGGACTTCTTTGTCCTTTGAAGGGCCTTGTTAACTATTAATTTACTTATTAATGCGTTCACGTGCAATATTCGGTTTTACAATTTTTTTATGTTCCTCGCTAATTATTGTCCTGAAAAAGCAGCTAGTTCGACAATGAACTCCGGAAAAATATTACGTGTCAAAATTTTATCAATTTGTTGCTATGTGGGCGCTGAGTACTTAGAATCCGAAGGGAGTACACACGTGCGTCTTCCACCTCCCTAATTTTACTACGTTTGGTGTTTCCGGCGTCGAGCAACTGTGTCAAACTCCCGGGAAATTAATTTATGGTTTCGTAATTTGTGACATTGCTGTATGTGTCACCGTATTCTGGGAATTGGGGGTGAAATTATAATTTTAAGTGAATCATCGTTGCTCGGCTCCGTTAATTAGTATATCCGCTGGTTGCAAAGGAAAAGAATCGTTACTCCGCAGGACGCAACAGTATTATTCATG
The DNA here is from genome assembly GCF_016802725.1 of Solenopsis invicta. Lineage (NCBI taxonomy): Eukaryota > Metazoa > Arthropoda > Insecta > Hymenoptera > Formicidae > Solenopsis > Solenopsis invicta. The sequence continues at coordinate 919,949 of NC_052675.1, read as the reverse complement.
AACATTTTATTATAATTAACGCGGTCTTATAATACTTAAATCGCGACGTAAAAGATATACTAGATTATTTAATTACAATAAAGCAAGAAATATTACATCCTAGATTAGCATTAATCAAAAACATAATCGAGAATATAAAAAAAGCGAGTTTACAACTACCAGAAATATTTTACTTTCCATTTCGCATTAATAAAAATAAATAATAGAAGAATTAATGACAATAAGCGCGTATTGCGATGCAAAAAATATATTCTCAATATTACAATTTTCTTTAATTTTACACCCAAAATATGAAGTATTAAATATAATTTTGTTACCTGTACCAGAAAACGAAAATGTATCTACTATTATCGAGATAAAAATCCCTTAATCCACTGATAAACTTCGAGTAACGCGCATACGTACTACTTTCGCAGAATAATCTGCAAGTATGCAAAATAACTAACACTGACTATTTATACGAGCAAAATTTTTAAATAGAACGAATAAATAATAATCCAATTTGTGAAATAACATATATACAGTGTGTCCCACAATCTGTAGTCAAAATTTTAACAACGTATTCTTTACTTAAAAGTAAAACAAAAATTCTAATATGAAATTGTCGAGACTATAATACTTTTCAAATGAGAAGTCTTTACAGTAGGCGAATGAGATAGTCTAAAGCTCGCGAGCTTAGTGACGGTACAATAACAGTAGGTGCTCTTGCACTTTTGTAAACTTGTTTTTACATTGAAGTAATTACGATGATATTGAAATGCTTTGTTGATTGAATCATATTTAAATATAAATTAGTATATGCATTGTACATGTCATGATTATAAAAATATTACAGGATATTAAAAATAGTTATAATAAATTGTCAAAATTCACGAGATGATTCACAAGACAGCAAACTTTAGAGAAAAAATATATGTATGTCATATAGACATAAGAATATAAGGACAGCGCATAAGGTTAAAAGATAGGCGAGGGACGACTGTGCGACTGAAATGCGGGGGACGACTGTGCCTAAGTCAACTTCAGATAAATTAATTACTGTCAATTTTATATAAATTAATGTATATAAATATAGATATTGAATGATTGGGAACGTGTTCTGTCAGATTCTTAAAAACATCAGTTCCTATAAAGTGTGTTAAAATTCTATTTGTTAAATAGTGGTCGTGATATTTCTTAATTTCGGTTTCAGATTTACGAGCAATTAATATCACATCAAGGTTGGATTAATCCTCCACGATTTTTCATACATCTATCAACACTTTTGCACGCGCACGGTAACGACCAATTAGACTTAAACACACTTTACCTCGTTGGAACGTCACGCAGTGGCTCCCCCCCCCCGCATTCCAATGCTCTGTCCCTATATTCCTATGTCTATGGTATGTCATACAACTCGGCAATACTTAATGAAAATTTGTTGATAAGAACGCGAAAATCTTTGACACATAATTACATTTCCATTTATATGAAATAATGTTTCAAATCATTCTACGATATTTCCCAATAGCACATTGTGCGAATGTTACTTTGTATAATGGTATCACGAATTAACGAAAATTTTGAATAATTGCGCTAAGATAATACGTTATAACGCAGGAGTTTTGTCGAAGTAAAGTTCTTAAATAACATTTGTCAAAAATCGAATAAAGGAGTATACAAATTTTCAAAGATTTTGTCACCATTCGGTGATCGTTCTATTTCTACATTTTCTTGTGTATTTTTCTTTGTAAAAACCAAAAATTATCGTCAAAATAACGCCACACTTAATAAAAAATTGCTATATTAAAATAAAGTGAATAAATCATTATTCTCATCGTCATGAAATCATCAATTATACTTCAATAATTTAGAAATTAATTGAAAATTGGATCATATCAAATAATAATGCATAATTTTCGGTTTCTACGAAGAAAAATGTTCAATTTGCTATAGTTTGGGTGTTGATGAAAGAAAAGTAAACAAAATAAAGCATAAGAACAGTTTTAATAAAAGTGTGAATACAACTGAAAGCGCGTAAGTAAGGAGGAAGAGGCGAGGGCGCTCGACTAGTAGAGACGTACAGTTGAGTTTAGTGATGGCGCCAACAATTTAGCGGGAAATACGCAAAATTCAAAAATATATTTTAACACTCCCACCTTTCGAGTGATTTCAAGCATATTCTAACTTATGAAAGACCAATTAATGATACGGGGTATTCGAAACATATTTTTGGTATCGCTTTTGTTAGTATATCAGCCTTTTGTAAGTCGCTTGGCACATACCTCAGTCTCATTGCTTTGAAATGGCTCACGGATAAAATGATGTTTCACATCAATATGCTTTGTTCTACAATGAAATTCAGGGCTATGCACTAATTGGATCGCATTCTGGTTTTCTACATAAATTACGATTACGGAATTACATTTATGATTAACATCATACAACAATTTGTGAAGCCACACACTTTCTGGCTGCGACACAAGCTGCAACGTAGTCTGATTCTGTTATACTAAAGGTTACAAGTTTCTGCTTTTGTGATGACCAAGTCATTGGACTATTAGCAAGTTGAAATAAATAACCAGTAGTTGATCTTCTGGTTTCTAAGTCAGCAGCAAAATCCGCATCTGAAAAGCCCACGGCACTCCCATCGCTTTTATAAATTATTTCTCTTTTAATCGTATTTTTAAAATATTTCAAAATTCGTTTTACAAGATTAATATGAACAATATTATAATTATTAAAGTAATGACTCGCAAGGACGGATCCCAATAGCACACGGGACCGATAGCACACCACCACTCACAGCGGCCAATACCTAGGGTTTTTCCGTTGGTTGGGTTAGATAAGTCAAGATTATTGGTTGATAGGCTATCAAATCGTGCGCTATCGGATCCCGTCCGACTTGCAAAATTCATTGCAAATGCAATATCTGGACGACTGACCGTGGGAGAAACATCAATAAGCCAACATTTTTATGATAAGGAAAATTAGAGACGTTTCTGTCATCAGTAGCGTTAAAATCGAATTCATTTTTTATTAGCGTACTAACGGGTCTCGCCTCAGCCATATTAAAGATTATACAAAATTTTTTCGGCATACAAGCTCTGATGGATGAACATTGTTCTGTTTTGACAATCTCAATCAATTTGAATTTCTGCAAACATTTTATCATCACACAATTTAACCTCAAACACATCTGATAAATTTCGAATAATTAAACTTAATGATTCTTTTAATTCTAAAAATACAAACCTATTATTCACATACAAAACTACATAAATAAAAGAAACCAATAGAAACACATTGATCTGTAGTAGATTGAATAAAATTTTAACCTTTTAGAAATGCGTCAAATTTAAAATTCCAGCAACGAGAGATCTGCTTTAAACCGTACAACGATTTGACCAATTTATAAACTTTATCTCTAACATTTGAAATCTGTTCGCCCTCTGGAATATCTATAAATATTTCTTCGCTCATGTCGCCATTCAAAAGGCGGTCTTCACGTCGAATTGCTGCATTTCCAAATTCTTTTTTGTTGCTATGACCAGAAGAGTTCTGATAGAGTCATAACGGACAACTGAGAAAGAGTTTCCGTAAAGTCCACGCCTTTTGTTTGTGTAAATCCTTTCGCACAAAGACTTGAAGCGTTCAATTTCTTCGGATGATGACTGTTTAATCTTGAAAACCCATTTAGCGCCGATGGTTTTCTTCCCTGGAGACAAAGAGGTAATTTGTCATTCTTCTTAAGCGCTGCCAATTTTTTATTAATGGCACCTTTCCATTCTTCAGTATGCGTATCATGGATGGCATCTACATATTATTTTGGTTCAACAAACTGAAGAAAATTTGTCTCGTACCTTTGAGGTTTTCAAATGGACTGTCGACCTCGTAGATTTTGTTGTGTGACTTCGTTGCTTGTTGGTTCTTTGATGTCCTCATCACCGTTTTTTTTTATTCTTCTCTTGTTTATGATTTTCTTGAACTTCATCTGGAATGTCCTGTACCGGTAAATCTTCTGATAATTTCTCCAGACCAATCTCGAGGCAAACTGACTTTGAGAATGTTTTGTCATTCGGAGGACATTCGTTGAATACAACATCTCGACTGACGGTGATTTGTTTATTTGATGGATCATAAAGACGATAATTGGATGATTCGCCTTAATATTCAACTAATACTAACTTCTTGGCCTTCGGATTTGCCCTAGTTTTTGTCTGTGTACCTTCTGGATGTGATTGAAAGTATCTCTTCCAAAGATTCTGACGTGAGACTGATTAGATTCCTTGTTGGTCCATATTTCGTAAGACGTGGAATATTTTGTCTTGCTGCAGATACTGCGATTAAGAACGTAGACATCCGTATTTATAGCCTCAGCTCAGAGAAACAGTGGCAAGTTCTTAGCGTGTAGCATCACTCGTGCACTCTTAACAAGAGTACGATTATCTCTCTTGGACTTGCCATTCTGCTCTGGTGAATACGAGGCTGTTGTTTCAAGAGAAATGCCTTTTTTTACAAGGTAATTAGACATCTCTTTATTGCAATATTCTCTTCCATTGTCCACACGCAAACGCTTCACCAAATGACCAAACCTATTTTGTATTAATTTATTGAACTCCTTGAATTTGTCATCAGTTTTGTGTTTGATAAAATAAATGACACGGTAACTTAAAAAATCATCTTTGAACAGGACGTAGAATCTGGCTCCTCCTAGTGAATCCACTTGTAAAGATCCGGACACATCATTGTGAATGAGGTCGCCAATCTTTGTTGTTTGAATTTGATCCGTGTTTCAAATGAGCTTTTGGTGCATCTTGCCATACTGACAATCTTCACAGAAGAAGTCTGTCTTGTTTGATAAATCAAAGCCTGCCACCAATCCCTTTTGAGCCATTTCGTTGATATAATTTTTGTTGAGGTGCCCTAATCGTTCATGCCATGTTTGGAATGACACAACATTTGCCTCATGTATGTATCATCGGCTTCATAAACAAACTGTAAAGTTGATTTTTTTATTTAATTCCTCCGACAATGTACTCACCTTCTCTACTAATTGTGACGACATCATCATGGAATATAACTGTCAACTTTTTCTTGGTGTAATAGCCGGAAACCAGATTCCTTCCGAAATTAGGAACATGAAGAACATCCTCCAACTTGACGTCCAGCTGTTTTCCCAACATCAGTCTTTTTGCTATAATCGTTCCTGATCTTAAAACCTTACATTTGGTTTCGTTGCCCAATACTATATCTTCTCCTAACAAGGGATGAACTTTAGAAAACCATTCTCTCCGAAAGTTGATGTGCTTAGAAGCTCTGCTGTCTGCATACCATGTGTTGTCTTTGTCATACAAAAAGACTTTGAAAATTTTTTTTGAATGAGCGCTGACTGATCCTAATGTTATATTGCTGGTGCTTCGGGTTACCATGAGTGCAACAGTTTCCGATTTGCCAGATTTCTCTTGTTCTTTCTTCTTTCTGTTGCGACAATCCTTGATCATGTGGCCTAACTTGTGACAATAGAAACATTCGACTTTCTTTGCTGTAAAACCTCTAATTTCGTTACTTATTTCGGGCTCTGTCTGCAAATTACTTTCAAATTTTGGTTGATTAGTTTTCAAAAAAAACAGCAACTAACGCATTTGACATCTCATCTGTAGATGATAAACGAGCTTCTTTTTTAAATAATATCTCACTCAAATTTTCAAGAGTTTGACGAGTCGGATCAATATTATCCCAGGCCGTAATTAAATAATTATATTTTGAAGATAAGCTTCCTAATATTTTGGCCATGATTGATACATCTGAGATTGTTTTATCAAGGTCTTTTAGACCAAATCTGGCCATATTTTCTATTTTAGCAGTATTTTATGATACCGACATGTTATGTCCCATTCTATATTTATGAAATTTTTGCGTGAGAATTTATTTGTTTCCGAGATTTGTTCGTGTACTGATCTTAATTTAGACCACATCTCAGTCGCAGTATTGCGCGTGATTAACCAATTGAGAATCTTCCAAAGCAGTAGATATAATAAATGGCCTTTGCATTTGACTTCTTCCAGGCGACTTTTTCAGCAACGGTTTTCACCTTTGTTCCATCTACGATTTCCATCAGTTTATTCGCTATAAGTACTGTCTTCATTTGAAATTTTATGGATTGATAGTTTTTACCGTCGAATTTGGTTATGTTCTTCGAGTAAAAGTTTTTCGCCATTTTTGCAGGTCATTGTCAACTGATTCCAAAACCTTACAACTCAAAAAAGAACTGTTTCTTTGACCTGGTTACTGAAACATGAAAACTTTACAAAAACACGCGGTCGTTCGCAATGCTTCCTTCCTTCCTTTTTGGTTAGGTTTCCACGAGCACGTCCGACACAATGACAAAATTACGCTTTATCTCCTTAAACAACCATATTCTAATCACGACATGTCTGGGCCCATAACCTGTTTAATTTGCTATGGTTTGGGTATCGATGAAAGAAAAGCAAACAAAATAAAGGGTAAGAACGGTTTTAATAAAAAATGTGAATACAACTGAACATGCATAAGTAAGGAAGAAGAGGAAGTGAAGCAAGGGCGCTCGACCAGTAGAGACGTGCAGTTGAGTTCAATAATGGCGCTAACAATTTCGCGGGAAAAACGCAAAGTTCAAAAATATATCTTAACATAAAATACACAAGAAAATGTAAAAATAGAACAATCACCAAATGGTGACAAAATCCTTGAAAATTTGTATATTTCTTTATTTGATTTTTGACAAATGTTATTTAAAAACTTTATTTCGACAAAATTACTGCGTTATAACGTATCATCTAGCGCAATTATTCAAAATTTTCGTCAATTTGTGATACCATTATACAAAATAATATTCACACAATATACCTATTGGGGAATATAATTATCGTAGTATGATGTAATAATATGAAACATTAATTCATATAAATGGAAATGTAATTATGTGTCAAAAAATTTTGCGTTCTTATTAACACAATTTTTATTAAGCATTTTCCATTAAGTATTTTTCGTATGACATACATGTGTTGTGCCCGGTGGTGGTCCAAGCAAGTCAGTAAGGTATTTTGGGATTCTTGCTGCACCGAAAGAGTTAGAACTCGAGAAAGGGCTATGTTGACGAGTCAGAGATGGTAAACACTCTTGATTCCAACGTTAATATATATATATATTTGTATATCTTTAAATTGTTCTTTTACACTTGGTGTATAATAATATGTGTCGATTGTGTACTTGGTTTCGTGGACGACCCGGTATATAGATCTCTTAGCGTTATCTCCGGATAACGTTACCGGCTCGACGTGTAAGTCACGCACGGCGAGTAATGTCCCGGTGTTCGATTGACTCTCTCATCGCTTTCCGCTTTTGTCGATCTATTTATTCATAAATTTGTCACTTTGTTCGACCAATTGTGTTCGTGCAAAATGTAGCTCCCACGCTTAGCCAAAATACAAATACCAGAAAACGACTCAGCAATACCTTACGTAGCGCGATAGTCTTTTGTTACTTTTGCATATGTGGAATTTAAATCCGATACACATATGCATAGCAATGGGAATCTTAACTAATTTCCTGTTGTTATGCGGATTGTTAGTGTGGTTGTACTGAGTACAACACGTGTATCTCTTCTTTGCTTCTTTGAAGTTGGCTGTCTTGTGAATCATTGACATCTCGTGAATTTTGACAATTTATTATAATTATTTTTAATATTTTGTAATATTTTTGTATGATCTTGACATGTATAATATGATGCATATACTAATTTATATTTAAATATGATTCAATCAATAAAGCATTTCAATATCATCGTAATTACTTTAATGTAATACGAGATTACGCAAAATTACAAAAGTGCAAGAGCACCCACTGTCATTGTACCGTCACTGAGCGCGCCATCTTTAGACTACCTGATTCGCCTTATGTAAATGCTTCTCATTTAAAAAATATTATAGTCTCGACATTTTCGTATTAGAATTTTAAATAACAAATACGTTATTAAAATTTTGACTACGGATTGTGGGATACCTTGTTTAGGAAATACAATTCACAAAGAAAGTTGTGACATAAAGCATATTATAACAAATAACATCATGTGGATACCCCTACAAAACCCGCGTGTATGATTATACTCGTCGTCGAGAAAACAAAATGTTAATATACTATGTAAAGACCACAAACAAATAAAACAAGAGATTGAAAGTATTTGTAAAATCACACTAAGAAACAACTGTGAACTTATAAGTCACAATATCATATTTGAATCACCAAAAATAGTCAGTAAAACAAGAATAGAATCATACTTGCCAGAATATAACATCTTATTACCGAGGGATAAGTTAAACTTAAAGGGAAATAAAAGTAGATCTCAAGTAATACAAATACAAAAAAATCAATAAAAACCCTTCAGAATTAAAAAAATTTAAAAACAGAATTACAACTACAAAGTAATGATACAAATAAGGATAATAATACGTATTTTCAATCAAAACATTTTATTTATCCAATGGCAACCAGTGGTTCTACCATGGTAATAGTTATATTAAGTGTTATATGGATAATAATATGTAAGGAAAAAGAAACGGATTGACTCTGAGAACCGTGTGACAATAAAATTAAAAGATAACTATGATTTACAAAAACCAAAAACAATTTTCAAACAAAATAAAAGTGCACGTTTTTAAATTAACAATTCTGTTTTTTTTTTTTAGAAACATTCTGTTTTTTTTTTTTAACGGGAAAAGGGTGTAGTATACAGAAAAACTCCTTTTCTCTGTTTTTCTTTCTCAATAGGGGAAGAGTGTTATAACCTAAGCTAACACAAGTGCATAGTATTAAAAAGCGGTTATGTTGTTATGCATATTAATTTTAAGCGAATACTTGTGTTTCGGAATTGACCAAAACACGAGAGTAATGGAAGGCACGGATTGTCTCTTGAAACTTTCTTTTAAAAGGCTCGCAGAAAACGCATAAACAACAGAAGACACGGATAGTGTTTTGAAGAAAACTGAACCGCCGCCGATTCAGATTGCAGCCGATCTGCAAATTCAGCATCACCATTATTGAAGAATAAAACGGCGGAGAATAACTTGAACGGTCGTCAGAGCAGCATCACAGCCGTTAGAGCAATCATACCGTCCTGGCACCGCGGGCCGCGTGACTGTTAAGGCCATCTGGTTCCTCCTAACCAAATGGCTGGAGCGGGCGCACGGCAAGTTGAGCTGACCCAGAGGCTCACTGGGCACGGGTGTCTCGAAAAGTACCTCGACCGGATAGGCCATGACCCGATTCCTGAATGTTTAGAGTGCGGCGCCGCTGTGGATTCCCTCTTCCATATCTGGGAAGTGTCCCGCGTAGGACGCTCAGCGGAAGTCCGTAGCAGGCATTATTGGGAAGGACCACTCGCTGCCAGCTGTTAATGCGATGCTGAACAGCGAAAGGTCGTAAATTATTGCTCCTCTTTTCGTGAAAAAGTTCCGTTTTATGCGGAAGGAGAAAACGAAACAATTTAGGCAAGGCTCTTTCTTCGATTGGGGTGGAGGCTTTTATCCGCGCCGGCATCGCAAAACTGTGGTGCACCTTCGAGCCCTAATGCGCTGACCGGGTGGCGGGGGGAGGGATCAATTCGTAGTGACTCCTTGATTCTCATGCCTTATTCCTTTCTTAATCCGCTATCTGACGGCATGATGGCTGGGAAAGACAGAGGGGGACGGCTTGCTGTTTCTCTTTGCGGCGCCTCTCCCCAATCGGGATGGCGCCAAGCGCCCATTAGTCGCCATGACAAGTGAAAGAGTGGGGGGAGGAGTTTCCCTCCACTGTCTTTCCTTCACACAGGAAGAGTGCAAGTGATGGTGGTGTCTCCACCTTTTGCGCACATGTTCAAGCAGAGGCTTGCATGGCCTGCCAGAAAGAGGCCTGTGCGTATACCGATGGTGGTCCTATCCCCCCCCCCACATATGGCCTTGGGAGTTTTAGTGAGTAAAGGATGGGTACTCTTTCAATAGCATAAGAGACTGCATTCCTATTTCTAGCCCGACATAACTCTCCGGCTTCTCCCTGGGGGTCGTGGGCAATTTCCTCCAAGAAAAAAAAAACATTACGACTGTGCGTAACATATACGTTGAGCCGTGACGCAATTATAGAATAACGTACACCACGGTTCAATATAATGGAGTACCTAATAATAAATCCTATATGTACAGAGTGTTGCATTGTCATACATGTCGATATAACTGGTTGCCTATCGTAGAGGCGCGCATGGTGGTACACAACTGCGTACGCTTCGGGATGTCGGTAAGATATTATCGATACGCCGAAGCGTACGCAGTTGTGTACCACCATGCGCGCCTGTACAAATAAGCAGTTTCCTACTAGTTAGTTATACCGACATGTATGATAACGCAACATCCTGTACAAGAGTATTACAAATAAACCAGCATTATATTAAGTGTTTTGGTTAGTTTTGAAGGGTCACTGTAGATAACTATAGCTTTGTTTTCTGTTCCAGTACTAGTTGTACTAGTTCAAAAAGTGTACACTAAAACGTTTTCTGTTCCCGAAATGACATCAACAACACTGTTTTCTATTCCAGTGCAAATAAACTCAGTGTACGAGTTCAGTGAACTGACTGCCCTAGATCTGGAGTCAGTGCAAGCAGTACAAAACAGTGTAAGCACCGAATTCAAATACAAAAACATAGTTGGTGTTTGGACCTTCAGACGTGTTAACAAACCGCTCTAAAATAAATTCACACATTTACAAAAAATATTTTAAAGTAAGGGTGTACAAGCATTAATTAGCATTAACGTTAGCATTAAACATAACATAAAATTCACAAAATTTATGAAATAATCAGAATTATGAAACTTCAAATTTGTAAGGTTAAAAAATGTCATGCTAACGAGTAATTAATAATGAAATATTAAGTATATTTATTATAATATTAAATTCATCTACTCTTTAAAAATTATTCATTGAAGCACATATGTGCAAATGCAATTAAATAATCAAAAATTGTCTTTATCCATAAAAATGAATATTAGTGCCTAATATTTTACCCTGGTGGAGATTATATTTTTCGAAATAAATTAAAAACAATAACATTATTAACAGTCTATTTGTTATTATTATATTATCTCTCTTTCTTGATGTGATATTCCTATTTTATTTCTTTTTTGTTTCTTTGTGCTTTTGTTCTTTCAATTGTGATTTTTGGGTATGTACCCAGATAACAGTATGCCCGCATAATGATAGTATGGTGCGCGCACGTGTGTGGATTATCCGCATGCGGTGATGTCACTAGATCCGACAGATGCGTCTTTAATTGACGGCGATATTGCTTGCACGCGTGAGACTGCACGTATGCCAATGAAATGCGCTCCTTATGCGATATGAGCCTGAGGTATACAGGGTGTCCTACTTTATTGGGGCATCCCAAATAACTTTGAAGGAAGTGATTTTCAAAGAAAATATTTCAAACAAAAATGTATAGTTTTAAGGAGGTCATAAGATGTCATTAAATTGACCTTGAATAGTTGCTTGAAGGTCACGTAAAGAACACCTTTAATTTTTTAAATGGAACTCCCTACTTTTTATTACATATTTTTGTAGCTTATCTCGAGATTTTTCCAAAACACTACAAAAAAGTTAATTTTTGTTGAATACTTTCCGAGTTGTGAGGCTTGAAAGCTACGGTGTAGTATAACTTTCAAGCCTCACAACAAAAGTACTCAAAAAAATAAACTTTCTTGTAGTGTTTTGGAAAAGTCTCAAAATAAACTATAAGAATATGCAATAAAAAATATAGATTGTTAGACAAGTACTAATATCGTTTAATTAAGGAACTACCGATACTGTAATATTGTATTTTTTTATTGCGTATTCTTGTAACTTATTTTGAGACTTTTTCAAAACACTATAAAAAAGTTTATTTTTGTTAAGTACTTTCCGAGTTGTGAAGCTTGAAAGTTACAGTACACCGTAGCTTTCAAGCCTCACAACAAAAGTACTCAACAAAAATAAACTTTTTTTGTAGTGTTTTAGAAAAGTCTCAAGATAAGCTACAAGAATATGTAATAAAAAATTAGCAGTCTCATTTAAAAAATTGAAGGTGTCCTTTACGTGACCTTTAAGCAACTATTTAAGATCAAATTAATGACACCATCTTATGTCCCCCTCAAAATCATACAACTTTTGTCTGAAACATTTTTTTGTAAAACTTATATTTCCCGAGATATTTAGGTGTCCCGATCTTTTTGGGACAACCTGTATATATATATATGTGTGTGTGTGTGTGTGTGTGTGTGTGTGTGTGTGTGTGTGTATGCATGTGTGTATGTATATGTGTGTGTATATACAGCGTGAGTCATTTTAGTTTATGGACCCGAATATCTTCCAAATAACGGTATCTACAAAAAAATGGTTTAGATAAAAGTTGACCAGGACAGAGGGGGTCATTCAATTGTACCATTGGTTTTGACCTTGAAGTCAATTTTGAAGGTTATTTCAAGGTCACGATGATTTTTTTAAATGGGACACCCTATTTTTGACTGCGGATTTCGAAAGAGCGGAAAATTTTACATCAAACTTGTCTTATGAAAAAATTGTTTTTGTGACCTTGGAAAGGTAAAAAATGAAGGTCAAATGCCTGAAAAACTATCTGGTGTACTTTTTCTGAAATGACGTGGTTTTCTGGGTAACACAAATGTGCATAATGCTTAAACAAAGTCAATGAATTGTAAAAGTGTTAATCACTTTGACTAGCTTGACCTTGAGGTCAATTTTCGAGGTTGTTTGAGGCTCATAACGCATTTTTTAATTAGTAAACCCTATTTTTGACCGCAGAACCTGTTTCTTGACAATGGGCTCTTAAACAATAGCACTTTTTACATGAGCATAGAGATTTTTTAGTTTTTCGACCTGACCTTTTGTAGGTCATATCAAGGTCAAAAGCACTTTCATCTTACTTTTAGCGTTACCCGGAAACAACGACGTGGACGTAGTAAGTTCTGTTTCCTTTAAGGTGCTTGATTATCGTGAGTCCCCTTACCTCTCACGTCGGGGTGCTTCATTATCGTGAGTCCCCTCGCCTCTCACTGACACTGTAATTTAAATGAATTACCCACGGAGTAATTGTTCAAAATTACCTCCGTTGGCTTCGAGGCATAACTGCAATCTGTTTTGAAAACTATCCACAGTTCTAAGCAGGGTAGCTCTAGGAATGGCTGCACAAGCTCTACGAATGCGGTCCATAAAATCATCTCTTGTGGTTGGTCGTTCAGCAAAAACAACATTTTTCAAGTATCCCCATAAAAAGAAATCAGGCGACGTCAAATCTGGTGAGCAAGGAGGCCATTCAACTGGACCCCTTCGTCCAATCCATCTGTCATTGTAGCTGGCATTCAAAAAGGCACGTACAATGAGTGCATAATGCGGTGCAGCACCATCTTGTTGAAGCCACATTCTTGCTCTTGTTGCTAAGTCAACATCTTCTAATAAGCCTGGTAAGTAATCTCTTAGCAACGATAAGTAACTGTGTCTATCAACGTTCTCTTCAAAAAAATAAGGTTCAATCAAATAACCATTTACAATGCCGCACCACACCATAATACTCCATCGATTTTGATGATCTATTGGCCTATACCAGTGGGGATTAACATCTGACCAATAATGGCAGTTGTGTCTATTAAGTTGTCCGTCACTATAAAATTTAGCCTCATCTGAGAAAAGCACATACCTAAAAAAATTAAGATCATCGTGTAACATTTGTAAAGCCCACTGGCAAAAAGCAATACGCATCAGATGATGATTAGGCTGTAAAGCCTGCGTAAGAGTGATGTGGAAAGGGTGATAATTTAGAGCTCTTAAAATTCTAATAACAGTTCTTTGTGGTATACCTATTTCCCTTTCAATCTCGCGAGTACTAACATGAGGATTAAGGTGAAGTATTGCTAAAACAGTTACAGCTCGCGCGTCATTTTCCTCATATTCATGATGTTGACGTTGACGAACAAGATGTCCATTGCGAGCTCATTGGCCTAAACTATTGTCCATCAGTATTGTTATATCAGTTGGATGTCGCCTTTCAGGAAAACATTGAGCATAAAGCCTTGATGCTGCATTGTAATTGCTATGACACTCCCCTAAAACTAATATAATATCAACAATCTCATTAGGACTATAATCAGCCATTCTGGAAAGGTAACTTGTGAATGTAATTACCTACATGTATGTATGTATAGAATTTTTAAATTTAAGCAACATTAAATAGTAAATTTTTCAATTATGCAGAAGTGAGTAAGAAAGAAAAGGAATAAAACTCTATTATAACAATAATTATAAATCTTAAATCAAACGTAATTGTTTAGTTTTTTTCAATCGTTGATTATTAGCATTAGATATCGCAGTGCTGTCAGCTACTTGCAACTTTCGGCCGGATTCTTTGACGCACGCCTATTGCTCCCCTCCCACCGCTCGCGCCTTTGCAACGGCGCCGCCGGACGGCGTAACTAAGGAGCGCGATACATCGTCTCAGGACCGTGCGTTACGCCGTCCGGCGGCGCCGTTGCTAAGACGCGAGCGATGGGAGGGGAGCAATAGGCGTGCGTCGAAGAATCCGGCCGAAAGTTGCAAGTAGTAATGTTTAAGCATTATGCACATTTGTGTTACCCAGAAAACCACGTCATTTCAGAAAATGTACACCAGATCCAGTTTTTCAGGCATTTCACCTTCATTTTTGACCTTTCCAAGGTCACAAAAACAATTTTTTTATAAGATAAGTTTGATGTAAAATTTTCCGCTCTTTCGAAATCCGCAGTCAAAAATAGGGTGTCCCATTTAAAAAAATCATCGTGACCTTGAAATAACCTTCAAAATTGACATCAAGGTCAAAACCAATGATACAATTGAATGACCCCCTCTGTCCTGGTCAACTTTTATCTAAACCATTTTTTTGTAGATACCGTTATTTGGAAGATATTCGGGTCCATAGACTAAAATGACTCACCCTGTATGTATATATATATATATATATATATATATATATATATATATATATGTATGTATGTATGTATGCATGTATGCATGTATGCATGTATGCATGTATGCATGTATGCATGTATGCATGTATGCATGTATGCATGTATGCATGTATGCATGTATGCATGTATGCATGTATGCACGTATGCATGCATGTATGTATGTATATATATATATATATATATATATATATAAGCATATGTTATATATATATATATATATATATATATATATAAGTTTTTCATATTGCGTCTCATCACGCGTGATTGCACAGTGATATCATCTTATGCTCACACTTATGTCCCCATCACGTTGTGAAGGCGGTATGATGGCGTTCTTGCACGCACAATGTAATAATCACACGTGAGGGCAATATGAGCATTCACCAATTGTTATGGGTAGGAATTAACAACAGAAGAGAAAAATGGATGATAATGTAAATCAAATGGAAAAAGCATATATGAAGAGAGATACAGCAGTAAATGTCGTAGTCGATTAAAATGGATATATAAAATGTATGACAGAAGGTATGACAATTATGTATCTTTAAGATTAATACTACATTATACTGTACTATATTAATACCATATTATACTATTTCGATAAATATTTATTAATATATGTATATAAATAATTTATATTGCAGAAGGATTGAAATTTAAATTATTTCATAAAGATATTGTTGTACCGGCGGGTGAAACAAGATAAAATATTTGGGATTTTGTCCGTCTAAAGGGTTGGAACTTACAAAAAGAACACTGCACAAGGATGCGCAGGGTGGCAAATAACACTTTCACTTTCTTATTAACACATTTATTCCTCGAACTTTATTATAAATGATTTCCCTTTTTAATATAATCGAATCGCGGTGAACGGATCACGTGTTATCGCGCACTCGGCCGCTAAATGTTTTGCGGGGTATCGGGTGACCGATTATCGCGGAGCGCGTACGTGCCGCTTGTACTTTACATTAAGAAACTCCCGCTGCCCATAATTAGGCAGCCTATCTGATAGGCCTATCTGATAGGATCCTGGCGTAAATCCCGAGCTCTTAGAGCTGCACTTCGCCGCGGAAGTACCTGATTGCGGTGATGAGAAATTTCCTCATATCCAAGGCATTCGTCCTTACGATGATGAGTCGGAGGGCGATGGAGAGCTTGCCGATGATCCTATACTCGAGGGATTTCCTAAGGATTTCGAGGATGACGTCAGCAATACAAATTTTATTTTTCTCGAGGAATTGGATGGTGAATGTAACGTTCAGTTTTTGTTGGAGCCGGACTTTCCTCCAATGTCTGTTTTGGATAATTCCGATGTGAAGGAAGACGAGGACGAGGTCCTCGCTGTGGGGGAAAACCAGGACGAAGTTCTCTCTGATTTTGAAGTGCCCAGTGACACTGAGTAGTTTGTTATAAGGAAACGTTTTTTAGTTTGTAGTGCAGTTAGTTATAATATATAGTTTAGTGTAGTGACTTTTGTTTATTTTGACTTTCTCCTTGGAGTGTACTTCCATTTTTGGACTGTTACTGGATTATTTTTGGATTATTGGATTTTTTTATCTTTTTGGTGAGTTCATTATTTTTAATATTTTTATTCTTCCTTGTTTTATTTATTCTTTTCGTCTTTTTATTTCTTCATCTCTTGTTTTATTCCCCCTTCTATTCTCCTTTATTTTTTAGTTTTTGTACATATGTGTAATTATATATTGTCACGTCTTTTCCTGATGCCGGAGAGCAGCGGTGAAATACGCGATCAAACAAAGGAAGTACGCGCGAAACACGCGCGTGAGCGACGAACGAACCAGAAAAGATGTTCACACAAAATCACGAAATTGGGCGCCAGACGCGATTATACCGGTCGCATCGCCGGGTACACTTTCTAACACCAAACGCGGATTTACACTACGCGATAGCTCGTCATTCCAAAGCGCGAAATCGTCGCTCGCATGCGGCCGACTAGCTCCTCTAACCGGTAGAGGGGCGGGGTAGCGGAGACAGGGACGAAGCGGCTCTCTTATGGGAGGAGACGGGTAGGCGAGAAATTAAGTAAAATCAGGCCGATATAACTGGTAGAAATAACATATATTATAGCGTGTGATAGAGACGGAGTACAGCCAAACACGGAGAAAAGATAAGTCAAAGCAAGAAAAAAACAGAAAAAAAATGAATAGTTGGCGAAACGAACAGGCAGAACGCGAAATTTCGCTTAAATCCTACAGCACTTACGCTAACGGCGCGAATCACGGCGGCTGGTCCTGCGCGGAACAGCCAATCACGCGCGTTCTGAACAGCGCGGCGAGAACACACTAGCCGAACTTTCACTAACAGACATTAAGTAATTCGGAATGAAACACAACCAAAGATACCCGCTGACAACAACGCCGTCATCGCGGCCAAGTTACAAAATTCGCCCTAACACGCGCGATACGACAACGCACCGATAACGCAGGCGGCCGTGCGATCACGGCCGTAACACGACGTGCGCGAGGGCTTTGCGGCTTCCCGGAAAGCCGGTCGTCCGCGAGCTTCTACGGCGGGACGGCTCAAACACACGCGGCAGCCGACAGCTGGGTGCCTCGACGAGGTCTCGTGCTTGAGGTGGAGAGCCAGCCAAACACCAAAACACAAGATGCGTTCAATCGCCAAGCGGCGGACGCACTCACACACTAACCTAATGGCTCCACCACAGAGCGCGAGCCGGTCGACACCGACAGCTCGTGGCTTTACACAATTGTCAGAGGGTCACCTCGACGACGACTCTGGTCCTCCTCCTGGTCCCTCGGGTCCTTTGGGATCCTCCGCTGGACAAGCTCGCCAGGCCGGGCACTCTCGCCGATATCCGGGACCGATAGCTAGACCGATATTCCTCGCTCGCTTCCTCTAACGCACCACGCACGCAGAACGCCGGGTCGCACGCAAAAGCCGAGAGAATCGCGCTCGATGCGCGATCGATGAGCGCTAGCTCTCCTACAGGGTGCGCGATATCCTTACGCCAAGCGGCGCGGCCTATCAGCGGCCGCCCTTATCTAGCCATGACGTCACGGCAACGCAGTGTCGGGTCTCCGCAGGTGTCGTGCGGTCCCCGTCGGCATCCGATATCCTTGTCGCTCTCGTCGTCCTCGCGGACGACAGCAGCCAAATTTTCCTGGGACGATTCTTCGCCGCTACCCTCCTCGATGGACAGCCGGCATTCGACGGCCCTCGTCCTGGCCGTTCGTCCGCCCCAGCCTGTCCATCAGCCGTGCCACTTGCAAACCTCTTTTGCGTGGCGCTTATCTGTCCCCACGTCTTGTCTCGTCCTCCTCTCCGTCGGCGGCTTCCTGTGCGCCGGCCCTGGACGATCGCCTTCTCCTTTTCTCGCCGCCGTCCATCTCCTTCGCCGCTGTTGGTCCTTAGGCGACGTTTGTCGAGGTGCCCGCGGTTACATGAAATAAGCCGCGAATGAGTAAATAAAAATAATACCCTACGCAGTCCCGCCGGAGATTTCGCTCTCTCGCCGAGTGCCCGACCCGGTCATACGCGCCTCCTTGCGCTATGCTTGGGTGGAGGACGAAGTAGCGAGGCAGATAAAACTGTCACGTCACAATATATAATTTTGCATCTTTATTATGTATACATTATTATAATTATATCCCTTTTCTATATTTCGTAGTTTGTACTTTTCTCTTGTATTTATATATTTGCATTTATTCACGTCGTGCTAACGTTCGATAAACAATTTTAATCTATTTGCGTGTACGCGTAGTTTTTTTCGGCTTTTCTTTAGCGTGAGGTTTACATCACTGTGTTTCTTGATCACAGAGTACGGCCCTGTCCATTTCGAATCAAGTTTTTTTTATCTTCTTCGTTGTAGAGTTTCATCAAATAGTAGTACTTCATCTCCTATTCGAAAATTTTCTTCATTGGTTTTCTTCTCGAATTGGAGCTTTGCTTTTTGTTTTTCTTCTTTTAATTTCTCTCGTGCTACTTGATTTGTGGCTTTTATTCGTTCTCGCACTTCTTGTGCATAATTGTCGTATGTATATTCTTGTTTCTGCGGTATTGTTAATGCCGTAGGCATGGTTGCCTGATACCCATATAATAATTCGAATGGCGTGAAACCTGTAGCTGTGTGGGGCGTGGTATTTTATGTAAACATCGCGTAAGGTAAACACTCGTTCCAATTTGTTTGATCTTCATTAATATAATGCCTAAGTATTCTACTAAGGTTCTGTGCGATTGCTCTAATGCTCCATTTGTTTCTGGGTGATAAGCAGTCGTCTGAATTTTTTCAATTTTTAAGAGTTTACACGTGTTCTTAAAAATTTCACTTGTAAAATTCGTAACCTGGTCTGTTAGAATTTTTTCGGCTATTTCGTGCTCAAGCACGATTTTTGTTACAAATTCTTTTGCTATGGTATTTGCCTCTTGGTTGACTAATGCAATTGCCTTGCTGAATTTTGTTAAGTTGTCTTGAAATGTTAGTGCGTATTTATGTCCGGATGTGGTGACTGTTAATGATCCCACTATATCCAACGCACATTTCTCGAATGGCTTCTTGGCCGTATCCGTTATTACTAACGGCATTTTAGTTTTTTGCCTTAGTATATTTTTTTGGCAATATTCGCATTTCGCGATATATGTCTCTATATATTTTTTCATTCCGTGCCATTGATGTTTTAATTTAATTCGCTCGAGAGTTCTTTTTACTCCCTGATGTCCTCCGAGGGGGGCATCGTGATATTCATACAGTATTTTCTCCTTTCTGTGTTCGGAGTAATCTCTTAGTTTTTTTCTATCTTCTTCGTCTCCTTCTTCTTCGTCGTCGTCTCTTATCACGTTTATCTGCTTGTCCGCTTGGATCGGATTTCGACTCAAGGCATCGGCGTTCTTATTTATTTTACCAGCTTTGTGATTTACTTCGTAATCATATTCTTCTAA